>NC_025994.2:19750352-19912118 GCF_000442705.2 Elaeis guineensis
CCATCGAACTTGATGAGAATAATGAGGATCCGATCACCTATATGGATGCAATGCAGAGATCTGATTTCGAGAAATGGCTTGAAGCCATGAAATCCGAAATGGAGTCCATGAAGGTCAACGATGTATGGACATTGGTTGACCCACCTGAAGGGGTTAAACCCATTGGGTATAAATGGGTCTTCAAAAGGAAGAGGGGCGCAGACGGAAAGGTGGAGACCTATAAAGCCTGTTTGGAAGCCAAGGGGTATCGTCAACATTATGGTATTGACTATGATGAGATATTTTTTTCTATGACAATGCTCAAATCCATTCGAATAATGCTTGCAATAGCTGCCCATCTGGATTATGAATCTGGCAGATGGATGTAAAGACAGCTTTCCTGAATGGAGAGCTGATCGAAGAGGTGTATATGATACAACCTGAGGGATTTACATCCACAGATGAGTCCAAGGTGTGCAAGCTTCAGAGATCTATTTATGGATTGAAGCAAGCTTCTCAGAGTTGGAACATACGTTTTGATAAGTGATCAAAATGTATGGCTTCATTAAGAATGGAGAAGAGCCCTACATCTATAAATGGACAAATGGTCTAGTTGTAGTATTTCTTATCTTATACGTGGATGACATTCTCTTAATCAGAAGTGACATCCCCGCACTACAGGGAATAAAAGTTTGGTTGTCATCACAGTTCTCCATGAAGGACTTGGATGAAGCATCCTACATCCTAGGGATGAAGATCTATAGGGATAGATCTAAAAAGATACTTGGGTTATCCCAGTCCATGTACATAGACACTGTGCTGAAGAGGTTCAGCATGGAGAATTCCAAGAAGGACTATCTACCAATAGGCCATGGAATTTCTCTCTCTAAGAAGGATTGTCCGACAACTCCTGAAGAGAGAGAGCGTATGAGTAGAGTCCCATATATTTCAACCATGGGATTATCATGTATGCCATGACATGTACAAGATCAGATGTGGCATACTCACTAGGAGCAGTGAGTAGATACCAATCTGATCTGGAGAAAATTACTGAAAAGTGGTTAAAGCCATCCTTAAGTATTTGAGAAATACTAAGGACCAATGGTTGGTTTATGGCGAGTCAGATCTGAAACATGTGGGGTTCACAGACTCTAGCTTTCAATCTGACCATGATGACAGCAGGAGCGTGTCGGGTTATATCTTTACTCTGATTGGTGGAGCCATCTGCTGGAAGAGTTCTAAGCAGCATACTTGGCAGACTCTGTTTGTGAAGCTGAGTACATCGCAGCATCAGATACCGCAAGGAAGCTGTGTGGCTGAGGAAATTCATCACTGAGCTCGGAGTAGCACCCTCCTCGATGGTCCAGTCCTGCTCTACTGTGACAGCACTAGTGCCATAGCTCAGGCGAAGGAACCCAAAGACACCAGCAGATGAAGCACATTTTGCACCGCTTCCACTTGATCGAGAGATCGTGGATCGAGGTGACGTCGACCTTCAAAAGATCGACGGAAAGGAGAACCTGACCGACCCCTTCATTAAAGCCCTGGCGATAAAGGAGTTCGACAACTACAAGTCAAGATGGGTATTAGATACTTGTCGAGTGGCTTTAGGACAAGTGGGAGTTGTTGGAAAATATGTCCCAAAAGCCAATCATCAAGCTCTTGATGGTTGAGCAACCAAGTATTGTAATTGATTTGTTAATAAATAAAATATATTTGGCATTTCATCATAAGCTTTCATCTTCAAATGAACTCTGTTGTTATGATGTTCTTAGGACTATTTAGATTCGATATAGAGAGGATTTATCGATTAGTCCTTAAAACAGTTCACGACCAAATGATAGGCTGTTAATAAGGACGACAGCTTCTATCGAGCATAGGTCGCTGTAGGCCATATGGGTTGGTTGTCCTCTTAACCAAGGAGTGTGGAGACATTGGTATGCATATAGGTGAGATGTAAGGTACATCATCATTGAACGTGACCAACTCCAGAGTATTCTGCTGTCGAGAATGTCTCTGATGGGATATAGGTATAAGTGTCCCTTAGACCTGAGATCACCTCAGTGACTTGCAAGCAACTCACTGTGCTTTGGTACTGGACTAACTGAATTTCTAATTCAGGACGGAAGGCTTCTGGGCACAGTCAAGTACTTGCGAAGTCAGAGTGTGATCGAGATGGGATTGACCACTCCAAGAGTTGGAGAAGAATGAGTTGCTATATTTCAATTTAGCAAAACCTTGGCCAGGGTAATCCATCAGATGGATTTGATATTTTGAAATACAATGTGGACAACCTGATCAGAGTTGACAGTTGAACTCTGGGGTGTCCTATGATCATTTTGGTCAAGGGGATAATTATATGAAAACTATATCTCATGGGTTCTAAGGATTTGTTTTACACATTCGACCTATCCGGTCGTCGGGTACCATTGCTAGATGGTCACATTGATTGGTATAGAATTTATTCCTATGCTATCGGCTTAGGTTCGGACCTATGAGGTTACACACATTAGAGTTCATGATCCGATCAGATGGTTGATCAACGATTAAGAATCGTTCTAGGGTTAAATGATCAATACGATTGACATTTAACCCAGTGCAAGTGTTGCAGGAGGATCGATTAGCAATTCGATTGCTAATTGGCTTAATTTGATTAAGTCAATGGCTGAGATTAATTCTAATTAAATATGATTTAATTAGATTTATTTGGGCTTGATTGGATCAAGTCCAATTGGTTTATTGGATAAGCCAAGTGCAAGAAAAACTAGTCCTAGTTCAACTAGACTTGGGTCAATCTAATTTTAATTTGATTAAAAATTAAATCAATTTAAATCTAATTTAATCTGATTAAATTAGTTTTTAATTGGGTTAAGACCTATTTTAATTGGGTTGATCTAATTTTGATTTGATTTGGTTTGGAAAACCAAATTAAAACAAGTTATGAGACAGAATCCTAGTAGGACTAGGATTCCACCTTGCCACATAAGCCTTCCCCACGCCCTCTCTCTTATTAAACGCCAATCTCCACTTATTTTGTGCGATAAAAGCCCTCTCCAGATCTCTCCCACATTCACAAAAGGTCTCCTCTCTTCTTTCTTACATGGAAGGTGGTTTGGATCAAATCAAAAGGAATAATTTGGATTTCGAATTCTATGAGATAGAGTTTTAGAAATCCAAAACTCTTTCAATTTTGCACCGAATTTATCCAAATTTTTTTGAATTTTTGTGGCTTTTAGGGTATATATTGTGCATCCTTTTTTGTAATCCATGCATGAAAATATGGAGGAGGTGCTCAAGAGTTGGATGTCCCTTAACTTGCTATGTTTGGATAAACCTTGACTAGGTGTTTGAGCTAGACAAGGACTCTATCATATCTCTCTATATAAGATGCGTTTCTTTATGAATTTTAGGGAGAGATAGATATTTGAGAGACCTTTCTGTTATCCAAAAATCAGAAGGAAATACCTTTGGGTCATGGAGATATAAAAGATGCAAGTTTGGGTGTCTAGAGAGAAAAATGTGAAGAAAAAGAGGGTCTTCTTCTTGGGTTTTTGTTTTTATATCTTTCCTCCCTCCATCTTGAGTTTCCTGAGAGTGTCTCAGATCTGAAACTCCTCCTTCTACTTTTCATCTTTTGAAGAGTCCAAATCAAGAAGAAGGAGGCACCTGATCAACCATCAAAGAAGGATCAGCGCAGTACTAGCATACTGTGCTGATTTCCTGAAGCAGGACTTCTGATCAAGATTCGTGGGCTCGTGTGGATGACTCCTAGAGGCCGGACGCATGTGCGGCTTGCAACATCATCCTTAAGCCCGGATCAGCGAGGTTAGAGCATCTAACTTGCAAGGTAATAGATCTGATCTATTGTTTAATACATACATTAGATGTAGTATAGAAACATGTTGATATGATCAACATGTAGTTCATGCTATATTTATATATTTTAATTTCTGATTTAATGTCATGTAATAATCATGTAATAGGATCTTAGATCTAGGGATTTTTGATCTTAGAAAATAAATTTTGATTTATTTTAGTCTTCCGCTGTATGATCTTGAAAAAGTTTCAAAGATCTAACCCTCTTTTTTCAAGATCTAACCCCTGAAACCCCTAGATCTGGTTCCCTAGCAAGCACAGGTATCGGCGCCAACCTTTGGCGCTTCACTTTCTCATGTGGTGAATAAATTCATCATGTAGAATTATGGTGCAAGAGAGCTTCACATAGAAGGACTCTCTCTCTTCTACATGTCATAAAAATCTCAATTAATTTTAGCAACAAATCAAAGAAGATCAGATTGAGAAATAAAGGCAACACATTAAGATAAGAGTCTTCATGAAGGACTCTTCATCTTCACATGTTAAAATGAGTGGGGCGGCATTATTATTTTGGTGTGGCATCTGGTGGACACAGAGGAGTCCTTCTCCACTTGAAATTGTTTTAAGTTGGATAGGAAACCAATTAAAATAGATCCAACCCATTAGGTCAAAGACAACTGGTCTAGGTTAGCTCAAACACTTTGATCTAAACCAATTTAGAAATATGAGTTAATATAATGTGCTAGCATATCAAATTAATCCATAAAATTTATATTATACTCAAATTAAATTAGATCAAAGCTAAATCTCAAAGTGTGTGATCCACTGGATTTCAAATCTAGCCAGCAGTAGATCAAGACTTTCGACGTAACCCTAATCCGATGAGATTAGGTCACCCGAAGAGTCCCAGTCAATTAGGACTCTTCCTAATTGATTTCCAAATTAAACTTTTTTAATTCTAATAAATTTATAAGTCAAGATTGATGTCTAGCAATATGTCATAACTATCCGAAAGATTTAAAATTTTGATAAAAAAATATCAAAATATCCTTCAGTGGTAAGTTATCATGTAATTCAATCTTTCAATCAAACAACATCCCAAATGAGCTATGGGTATGAAAATATGTCAAACTCAATCACTTATCTTTATGTGTCTTAATCTGAAGGTGATGATTTAGTTGATGATATATTAAATTTTTTTTTTAATTATCATCCTGCTTTGGCCAAAGACTTCCGAAATCACTGACCCATGAGATCATATAGGATGTTCGCTCTCCTTATTGGGAGTGAGTGATCTCTTATTAATCACTCACAATCTCTATACATACTTCACCATATCCAGAATACCCCATACAAGGATCAGAGAATCAAGTTAGGAAGTGAACCAAAATATGGATCCATGTACACAAGGTACCATGGTGATCTCAGATCAAAGGATCACTTACACAACTTCTATTAAAGAATCATCAGTTGACATATAAATAAGACTCCATCTGATATTCTTTCGCAGGTCTATTCAGTGAACTCATTCTCTAATAAACATTCATATCCTTGTATTAGTGTCATCACACAAGTGGTTGTGAGATCAACCACCCTCATTTCTGAGCATACATAGAACATGCTAGTCTTATCGATATCATTGATCTCTGACTCAACGAACCAATGATAAGTGGTATATTTTTATATTTATTATAGATATTTTTGATAATTTATGGTACTAACATCTTCTTAAAAACCTAATTTCATTAATAAATTAGATTTTCTAACAAAAATAAATAATTTTTAAAAAATATAAAATTAAAGCATATTTATAGAAAATAGATGTTAATTTAATTGAGCAATTTAAGTACTAAAATAATAAAAAAAATTGAAAAATTTAATACATATATTTTTTTTATTTTTTAGATAAAAATTGAAGCAAAAATCAAGCCAAAATACCTTAAAAAAAATTTTATAGCCTTCGATGCACGGTGGATCAGCCTCTCGATCCACTGAATTAGGGTGCAGTCCATCAGAAATATTATGTAGTCCACAAGCACGATCCACGATGGAAGAAAGATTTTTTTGCATGATCTGATGGTCCACATTCATCCCGATCCAGATCAAATGGCTGACAGCATTTTCGAGTGTAATAAGGATTCCTGGGTACGATCTGACGGCTCAAATTCCATCCATCATGCGATCTAATGACTGAGGATGCTCTGGACTTTGAATAGAAGATCAGAGGCACGATCTGACAACCCAGATCTCATCTGAAGTACGATCGGACGGTCAGAATCACATCCAAACGTAATAAGGAGAAAGAAACTATTTTTTGGGCTGATTTGGATGGTCCAAAGATGATCTGATAGTCAGAAATTAATATAAAAGATATTATATGAATTTTAAGGGTTTTAGGACTCTTTTTCCTACCAAAAAGGTTCAGGAATAAGTTTAGAGAGCACAAAAATTTCAGTAGAAAAGTGAAAAAAAATAGAAAAAAAAATTAGAAAGGTTTAGGGACCCAAGGGGAAGAAGAAAAGAAGTTGGTTTGCTCTGCAGAGTACGAAAGAAGAAGGAGAGATCATCAACCATCTTCCCGACGAGGCTGGACTGATCAACTTCAAATCTTTATTATATTTTTTTTTATTTTATTATTCTTTTTATATTTTTTATACTTAAATTTTAATTTTAATTAATGTAAAATTTATTTTCTTGCACTTTAAATTTCTATCTTTTATTTTTTACAAATAGATGCTAGGATCTAGTTAGTAGATCTTAGTATCAATTTATTTTATATATTTTAAATTTTTTATATTTATTTTTATTGCAAGTAGATGCTAGGATCTAAATAGTAGATCTTAGTATCAGATTTATTTTTTTTATATTTATATTTATATTTTTTGATTTAAATTACTTTCTTCAAAATTTTATTTTTTTATAAAATCAAAGATTTTAAATCAAAATCCTACCTGCTTTGTGGATTTGATCCGACTCACTACTTTCTATATATTTTTAATTTTTATTAAAAATTAAAATTTGATTGATAATCATGATATCCTAACGACAACATCATGATCATATCAATTTTTGCAAAAATTGATATGATCACCGGCAACGGTGCCAAAAATTGATACAATCGTGATGTTGTCGTTCGGATACTATGATTATCAATCAAATTTTAATTTTAATAAAAATTAAAAATATGTAGAAAGTAGTGAGTTGGATCGAATCCACAGAGAAGACAGAATTTTGATTTGAAATCTTTAATTTTTGTAAAAATTTTTTTTAAAGAAAGTAATTTAAGTTAGAAAATATAAATTAAAAGTATAAAAAATAAATCAGGTACTAAGATCTATTAACTAGATCCTAGCATCTACTTACAATAAAAATAAATAACAAGAATTTAAAAAGTATAAAATAAATTGGTACTAAGATCTACTAACTAGATCCTAGCATTTAATTACAAAAAAAATAAAAGACAGAAATTTAAAGTGCAAAAAAATAAATTTTATATTAATTAAAATTAAAATTTAAGTACAAAAAATTTAAAAAAATAATAAAATAAAATAAAAATAAAATTATAATAAATATCTGAAGTTGATCAGTCCAGTCTCGTCGGAAAGATGGTTGATGACCTCTTCTTCTTCCATCATACTCCTTAGAGCGAACCAGCTATTCTCCTTCTTCTTCTTGGGTCCTTAAAGCTATATAATATTTTTTTCTATTTTTTTCTATCCTTTTCACTGAATTTTTTTGCTCTCTAGACTTATTCCCAAACTCTCTATTTATAGATAAATTTTTTATATTTTTTGATAGAAAAAAGAGTCTTAAAACCCATAGAATTCATACAATACCTTTTATATTAATTTCTGACCATCAGATCATCTTTGGACCACCCAGATCAGTCCAAAAAATAGTTTCTTTCTCCTTATTACGTTCGGATGTGATTTTGACCGTCCGATTGTGCTTCAAATGAGATCTGGATCGTCAGATCATGCCTCTGATCTCCTATTCAAAGTCGGGAGCATCTTCAACCATTGGATCGTGTGATGGATGGAATTTGAGCCATCAGATCTCATCCAGAAATCTTTATTACACTCAAGAATGCTGTCAGACATTCGATCTGGGTTGGGATGAACGTGGATCGTCGGATCGCACAAAAAAACCTTCCTTCAACCATGAACCGCGCCTGTGGACCATGAAATATTTTTGGTGGATCGCACCCTAATTCTATGGATCAAGTGGTCGGTCCACCATGCATCGAAGGCTATAAAAATTATTTTTAGGGTTTTTTGGCTTGATTTTCGCTTCAATTTTCATCTGAAAAATAAGAAAAAATATATATTAAATTTTTTTAAATTTTTTTTATTATTTTAGTACTTAAATTACTCAATTAAATCAACATCTATTTTTTATAAATATGCTCTAATTTCATTTTTTTTTTAAATTATTTATTTTTATAAGAAAATCTAATTTATTAATAAAATTAAGTTTTTAAGAAGATGTTAGCATTATAAATTATCAAAAATATCTATAATAAATACAAAAATATACCACTTATCAACCAATGACTAGGAATATTTTAGATCATGGCTATCAAAAATTTAAGTCTCACTAGCGTGATCTCATCACAGCCCTAAAACCATTGCCTAAATCTATGAGGTTCATTATAATCTTAAAAATAATAAGATGCAGCATATAATGAATCAAAAATATCTAATTTATTAATAATATAAATATCAATTATATGAGTCTGAAAGATAAATTACAATAAACATCCTATTGCATCCCATATGCGATTGGCTTGTAGAGCATTATTCTTTCAACTGATAGCTCTGTGGATCGTTGGATCTCGCTCAGATTTATTCACAGCCATCGATCAGCACAATAAGAAGCCTTTGGTTTGTTCTTTCGATCGACAATGATTCCAGCCATTCGATTGAGCATTCAGATCGCTGTCGATCATCCGATGGTGCAAAACCACCCCCCTCGCTTGTGCGCTATGATATGAACCGTTGAAAAATTTTGTGGACCATATTTTCATTCCTGTGGATTGGCCGATCGTTCCACGGTGCACCGAATGATTAATTGGGCATGGGTTCGGATCGGTTTGATTTGATTTTGAGCCCAAGTTGAGCCCATTTTGACTTGAATTGGGGCCTGTCTTTATCTCTTAATTCAAGGTCCATTTTAAGTCCAATTTGCTTCAAATTTGAGTCCTAACTCTCAAATCGAGCTCTTTATATTGACAACCATCTTTTCTATAAAAGATCAATAGAAGTATCAATTTTTAAAAATAAAGATGAATTGATTAATAAATTAATGCATTTATTAACATGTTTAATGTACTTATCAAGAAGGTTAGAGATAAGTCAAAGGATAGGTCTAAGTCTTGGGGCAAGTAGAAAGCATGGAAGTACTATTAAATGTCATCAGATTGGTCATATTAAGAGGAATTGTCCACTTCTAAAAAATGATAAGGGGAAGGGCTTTTCCATGGGTGGTTTGGCCAGCATGAGTGGTGCAAATTCATCTGAGGATAGTGGGGATGATCTACTGATAGTTTCAAATGGAAACACAGAATATGATAGCCATTAGACACTGGATTCAGCTTGTTCTCACCACTACATGTCACATCCGGGAGTGGTTTGCATCCTATGACAAAACTAATGGAGGAAGTGTAAGCCTTGGTGATGATCATCCTTATAAGATTGCTGGTGTTGGTACCATAAGAGTGAGAATGTATGATGGGGATATAAGGACACTGACCAATGTCAAATACATCCCAAATCTGGAGAAGAACCTGATTTCTTTAGGTTACCTGAAGAAGCATGGTTATGCATTTGGTAGCCAACGAGGCAGCAGGTGTTTGAAGATAACCAGGGAGGCATTGATGGTGATGAGAGGGAGAAGATTGAGTAATAACCTCTGTAGGATGAGAGCTCAGTGGTGACAAATAGTACAGAGATTCTTGCAACGGCATAAGAGGAATAGTTGGTATATCAGTTGTGGCACTATCAGATGGGATACATGAGCGACAGAGGGCTCACGAAACTTAGTAAAAGAGATCTGATTCTAGCACTTAAGAAAGAGAGGGATGACCTATGTGAGCCTTATATCTATGGCAAACATCATAGGATAAGGTTCACTAATAATATCAAGTGGAGTGAAGGCATTTTGGAGCTAGTTCACTCAGATATATGGGGACTGACTCCTATTTCTTCTAGAGGAGGGGCTAAGTATTTTGTGACCTTCATTGATGATTTTTTTAGGAAGATGTGGGTGGATTTGATTAAAGAAAAATCAAAGGTGTTTGTCTGGTTCAAAGTTTGGAGAGCTGCAATGGAAAAGGAGATAGAAAAATCAGTGAAGTGCCTCAAATCTGACAATGGGGGGGAGTATACTAGCACTGAATTTAGAAGTTACTATGAGAAAAATGATATCAAACACCATTACATAGTAAGAATGACTCTTTAGCAAAATAAAGTGGTCAAAAGGATGAACCGAACATTGATAGAAAATGCGAAAAGTTTGAGGCTGCAGGCATCACTTCTCAAAACTTTTTGGGTTGATGCGATAACTTTCTCTTATTTCCTTGTTAATAGGTCCATAATCACAAGCTTAATGAAGAAATTCTAGAGAAGATCTGGAGCAGGAAGAAGGTGGAGCTTGGCCATCGCAAGATCTTTGGTTGCCTAGCCCATGCACTGATGGATGCAATCGAAAGGAGCAAACTGGATCCTAAATCATAGATCTTCATCGGGATTCCACATGGAATGAAAGGTTACTTGCTGTGGGATCCTCATTCTCAGAAGTGAATCATTAGTAGGAGTATAATCTTTGACAAGAAGAGGATTCTGAAGAGGCCAAGAGATGCAGATGGAGCTGAAAATGTTGAACATGACAACAGTGGACAGCATTCGCAACTAGGTGATGTGCCTTCAACTTCCACTACTAAACATCTTCTTTTTGAGGTAGAGTTTGGCAGGCATGTTCCCACACATATGGAGGACCAGCGAGGAGGGCCATCTATCTGGGAGGAGGTGCAGTTAGAGCCACAGACATTAGACTTTCAAGATAGTGCAAAGGGAGTGGCACTGCACAAGCCGAAGCACACCATTCGCAAACCTGTGCGGTGTGGCATTGATGAGACCATCTCCTATGCTCTCATCACTGCAAATGGAGATTCAAAGACTTTTGAAGAGGCCATGGAGAGTTTGAAATGGGAGTCATGGATGTAGGCCATGATGGAAGAGATGGAGTCACTGGACAAGAATAGAATATGGAGCTGGTGGATCTACTGAGAGATGCTCGAGCTATTGGATCAAAATGGATGTTCACATGGAAGAAGGTACCTTTAGAGCAAGGTAGAGTTAGATATAAAGCAAGCCTCATTGCAAAGGGGTACTCACAGAGAGAGGGAGTGGACTACACAGAAGTATTCTCTCTGGTGGTGCATCATGCTTCAATCTGGATGTTGCTGTCGCTTGTAGCTCAGCATGATATGAAATTGATACAGATGGAAGTGAAGATGGCGTTCTTACATGGGAACCTAGAGGAGAGGACTTGCATGAAGCAACCAGCTAGTTTCATATAGACTAAATTGGAGGAAAAATTTTGTCTACTCAAGAGATCTCTTTACAGCTTGAAGCAGTCTCCCCACCAGTGGTACAAAAGATTTGATTCTTTTATTTTGAGCCTTGGTTTTTCTAGGTGCGAACATGATAACTGTGTGTATGTAGAGGATGTGGATGAGGATGATGCATTGTACTTGCTTTTATATATGGATGATATGCTTATTGCAAGCAGGAGTGCTGATGCTGTGAGAGAGTTGAAATCAGCACTGTCAGTCGAGTTTGAAATGAAGGATTTAGATCCAGCCAGAAAGATTTTCGACAAGAAAAATTATAGAGATAAAGCAAGCATATTCTCCACTTATCATAGGAAGGATACATTCAGAAGGTGTTGGAGAGATTTGGGATGGATAAGGCCAAACCGGTTGGAACACCTTTGGCAAGCCACATATCTCTTTCGAAGCAGCAGTGCCCCCAGACAGAGAAAGAGAAAGAGTACATGGAGAGAGTTCTATATGTCAGTGCCATGGATAGTATGATATATACAATGGTGTGTTGTAGGACCAACATAGCACATACAGTGAGCCAGGTGAGCAGGTACATGGCTAACTCTGGAAAGGAGCACTGGAAGGCACTGAAATGGATTTTACGATATCTTCTAGGAACTTGAAGGCTTGGTCTAATTTTTGAGCAATGAAATGGACCTAGGAGGAACTCCAATGTATCAAGTGAGTTTTGAGATTCATTGGAAGGGTTTGTTGATGCTAATTTTATCGGTGATCTGGATACAAGGAGGTTTACTATAGGGTCTGTTTTCAGCATGTATGGTGGGCCTATTTCTTAGAGATCAATCCTTCAACCTATCACGGCCTTGTCTACCATAGAGACTGAGTATATAGGGATTACAAAGGCTGTAAGGAGGCTCTTTGGCTGAAGAGACTCATATCAGAGATGGGGGTGGAGCAAAGCACAATGGTGCTGCACAGCAACAGTCAGAGTGCTCTACACATGGTCCAAAACCCAGTCTATCATGCACAGACAGAGCATATAGATGTGAGATACCATAGGATCAAAGAATTGAAGGAAGAGGATGAGTTATTGCTGGTGAATGTTCATATAAAGAAGAACCAGGCTGATGCTCTGACGAAGGCTCTTCCACAGGATAATTTTCTCTTATGTGTGGCACTGACGGGTCTGAAGGACTATGCTGATTTTGCTGTGGCTTTTAAGCACCAAGATGGAGATTGTAGGATCTGGTGTGGTGCTTTCAAGCCTTAGCTGACTAAGAAAAAGATCAAGATTTATGATCCAAGAGGTGTTCATGGGGGTTTCTAGGGCCGTTTGGGCTCTAAGGTGAAGGCTGTCAGCCTCCACGGTCTCAAGGTCCGGTGTTTAAGGCTTTGAGGGTCATGAGGCATAGGTGCTTTAGGTCTTGAGGGGCCAACCCATCATTGGACTAGGATTGAGTCCAAGATGAGTAAGTGCACACAAGTCAAGGGTGTAATTGGGCTTGGGTGAGTGTAATTATGTTGGGTTAGCCTAAGAGATCTAGTTTTGGGTTCATGTCATGTTGACCATATATATATATACACTCATATAATTGGTGTATGGTGGAATAGAATCAATTGAAACCCTTTTTGCCTAACATATCCTCTCTCCCTCTCTAACCCTTCTCATGTCCTGTGCTCTCTCTCTCTCAAAACCCTAGCCCCCACCTTCAAGAAAGGAGAAGAAGCAACCCTAGAAATCTACACCATTAAGAATCTGAACACCTCTCTTCTTATCACTGGTTCTTCACGCCAAAGCTCCTAAAAGTTAGGACATTAAAATAGTAGATTTCTAAGTTGATAAAGTATGTACTGATTTGATTTGGATCATTCAATCAAATGCTAAGTAGATTAGGAGCAGGAGGCATTAGAAGAGGCTGCCACACAGAAATCTGTAGATGCTTGTAGATTTTCAACATCCAAGGTATTACAATGCCCCAAGTCCTCAATTTTTGTGATTTATGGCTATTCTCTAGATTTCCATGCACATGAGAAGATCATCAACATTATAGCCATCCTGTACCTCTCCTTTCATTTTCTTTTTTCCTCCAGAGGTTTGCTTGGTGTAGTTAGATGAGGACTTCATGCTTCTTCTTTCCTTTTGGAACCGTTGTCATCCTAGTCCCCTCCGATCGTCATCCTAGTCCCCTCCGGTCATCATCCTAATCCTTTGTAGTCGCTCCAACCGTTCAAAGGTTACTATCCTTATGCTTGTTCCTTCTTTTGCTCTTGTTCCTTCCTTTCGGTGCCTCTCTCTTCTTGCTTTATCACTTTGCACTTCTTCTTCTTCCCATCTCTTCCTTTTTCCTTTAAAATGTTGAATTTTGAGGGTGGATCTAGAGGTGGGAGCTTGTTAGATGTATGTCCTAGAAGACAATTTAGCTGACAAATTGTAATAAATTTAGGGCATAATTTTATACTTAATATATTGATTTAATCAATAAAATGGTAAGTTTAATTTTGATTCAAGAGTGATGTATCCTTGAATCGTTCATAGAATTAATACTTCGATACATATTCTCAAAATATTAAGAACTAGAGATATATATAATTAATTCCTAAATGCTCCTAGTCATAGTATCATCATGAAGATGGTGATCGATGCGAATAGACCGATACACAGATCGCTTTTTTCAAGATAGATGAGTCTCTAGTTTATAATATAGAGACACTAAATGATGAGTATGGATAGTTGTTAGAGAATAACTAGTACTAAGTGCGACCATACGAGAGATCACTTGAACTTCTAATCAATCGTTAGATTATCTCGATACTGTAGTTGTGTGAATGATCCTTTGACCTACGATGGTATGACTGCTCACAGTGAGACTGCTAGAATTTGACTGACACATAATATGATCTCATTGAGATCTTATAGTAGATATTGACGATAGTGTATCTACTGTAGGAGTAGGGTATGCATCAAGATAGAATCTATTGATCTTGATAGAGAGGAGTAGTCCTATGAACTTTGAGAGGCTAAGTCCATGAGTCTGTGGTCATAGCAATGTGATTGATGGAAAAGAGTTTTCATGAGAATCACAATTGAACTTTAGCTAATTGAATTTATTATATGACTGATGATGAAATTTGATGATTTATCTATGACCTGCCATCTAGTCAGGACTCATGATAGAGGGATTGAATCATATGTGAATTACATCTTGAGGTTCTATTTCGATTCTACTGGATTGCCATTTCATACTGCTAGGTGTCACTAATAGATTGTAAGAGCTCACTAGGATTGCTCAGGATCGACAATCCTTGATGAACTAGAGTGAAATCATTCTGATCCATTGAAAAGAGTTTCAATGATACTAAGATAAAAATCATTGTATATCTCACTACTTGATAGAATTGAACCTATGGGATCACACAATAAAGGGATTAGATCTAAAATAAGTAATTAGACTTATGAAGTCTCAATTGGATTTAGAAAAATCTTATTGGGTTCAGGATAATCTTGCTAGCA
Organism: Elaeis guineensis; assembly: GCF_000442705.2. NCBI lineage: Eukaryota > Viridiplantae > Streptophyta > Magnoliopsida > Arecales > Arecaceae > Elaeis > Elaeis guineensis. The sequence continues at coordinate 19,765,223 of NC_025994.2, forward strand.
CATGGTTGAATCTAATTTTTTTTTGCACTTGAATTACTTATTTGATAAGATTAATTTGAGTTAATTATTTGTTAATAATTTTAATAAATTTGATTTATTGGACTCTAATTATTGGGTGCTTCGAGTTTTGGATCATATGTATTAAGGGTTCAAACCCTTAATCAATTTTCTTGATTGTTTGCATGGGGTGCCACTTGATTTGATCAAGTTGGGCGCGCCTACCTTAAAAAGGACATATGGGACCAGCATGGGGTATCCTCTAGGCCCCATGTGGCGTGTGAAAAAGTGAGTGCAAGGGCTCTAATAGTTGGCGCCTAATAGATCTCCTAAAGGAGGTCAAATATCTAAGGCAATAAAGATTCCTAATGCAAGTAGGACTTGCATTAAGAGGCTATTTAGTTTTGAATAGGATTCAAACTTTTTATCTATTTAAAAGAGCCTTCTCTAAGGCTCTTCACATCAAATTTTCAGTAGCCCATGCCTCCCATAAGATCTCCCCATGCCTCCCTCTCTTCTCCCCTTTGGATCCAATGCCCAAAGGAGTTGGGCATCCTCTATCTCCACGCCCAAGAGGAGCTTGGGTGTTCCCTCTTCCTTGTTGATTTTCAAACCTTGATTTCTTCATAATCAAAAAAAAAAGAGCAAGAGAAGAAGAAAAGAAAAAGATCAAGGAAAAGATCAAACAGTTGATCGCGATCCAGACTTTGTTCAGATTCACAGGATGATTGTTTTTGAAGAAGAAAGATCAACACAAAAGAAAGCTGTTCCAGGCTGATCCTAAGTGGATACCCATAGAGGTCAGACACTTGCATGGCTAAGAGAGAATCTACTCTCTTTCAGATCTAGATTTGAAGAAAGAAATTATGAAACAGATATGTGATACGATCACATATTTAACTTCAGCATAAAATTCAGTATGTGTTCAATTTCAGCATATGAAGTAGATCCATGTGTTCCATATTTTATACATGTATAATTTGGATTAAAAAATATTTTAATCTTCTATTCCACTATATTATTTAAAAAAAAAATTTTGAAAGACACATACATGCTTTGACATGAAAATTTCAACAATGATATCAGAGCCACGGGTTTCATATGCATAAAATTGATATACATATTTTGAAAAAAAAATTAAAATTTAATTTTTTTTTATACATAAGATGTATATATGATTATTTTTAAATTTAAAATTTATTTAAATTTAATTTTTAGTTCATATATTTAATATGTGAAGATATGTATAGATTTGAAATTTGTTCTAGATCGATTTCTAGTTCATGTTCTATGTGATATATAGATGATGTATAAATCTAAAAATTAATTTAATTTGATTTATAATTTATATATGAGATGTATGATTATATATTTAGGTCTGAAAATTAGTTTCAATATGATTCATAATTTATATATGAGATATATGATATCATGTTATGATCTGAATTTTTGTTTATATCTGAATTTTCATACATATATGAGATATATGCTTGTATGTTAAATCTAAAAATTAGTTTTATGATTTAAAACTTAACTTTTATATAAAAAATTTAAATCTAAAATTTAATTTTAGAATCTAAAATTTGTGATTGTACATGAGGATTTTGGTCATGAAAAAATCAAAAATTAGGTCATATAATTAGATCGCATCTAAGATTTTTGATTTGAACATAATGGATCTAATTTGATTAAATAATTGATCAAATTGAGTTAAGTATTTATTAGGTTTAGGTCAATTAAGTTTAAGATCATACAATTATTATTGATCAAATCGATTAAATCTCATATATAGAATCGATTAACCTAAGGACCTAATTTGGCTCGATGACTTGAGCTTGATTCACTTAAAATAACCTATTTAGACTAATTAACCTATTGATATTTAAGATAAGTAAATGAGATATGATTATTTAATTGATTTTGTTCGCTGACCGGATCAATTTATTGATGTCTAAAGAAAGCAATGGGGGGACCCTCACTGATCTTCACTTATATGGCCAATTTGAAAGATTGAGTCATGAATAAGGTTGCTTAGTGGTTTGGTTTGGTCTATATCAATTAGATCAATTATATCATGACTGATTAGATAAGATCTAAACCTAAACCTCTTCATAAATATTAAGTTCATAGATTTTCTATCGTTGTAGATGTACGGGCGTAGTACTGATATTGATTATTCTTGACTGATCACAGTGGTTCAATTGCTTCGAAAATATGCAACCACTCTATTATCAAAGAGTTGCTCCAAGATAAGGATGGGATTAGGCCCAATAACTGTTAGATGAGGGTTCCAATGATAATTTTGTACCTGTTTGTAAATGATGGATCAGATTTAACTAAAGAGTGTAGTTAATAACTATTAGGTGAGCCCACATAACTTAGAGACCAAGTAGCTACAACATGCCTAGAAAAGTATCTGGGCAAAGGATTATCCACGCATCAATATGCATGTTACCAATAACTATTAAGTGAGATGCATGGCATCGGTGGGACCACAGCACCCACTAAAAATTTAATTATCGTGTTAGAATTTTTATTTCCCATCCGAAGAGTAGAGGAATTTGAAAAAATAGTAAAAATTATTATTTACTTCTTAAAATCTCTAAAATAAATATAAATTTGAAAGTATAAAAGTTTAACTTGAATCTATACTCTCGTAGTTAAATAATATCAGCTGAAAAGTGGACAGATGAAGACAGTCGAATTAAGTGCTATGTGCTGGCTTCCATGTCAAACGAGTTACAGAACTAGCATGAGCATATGCCCACTGTCAAGGCTACGATCACTTATTTACAAGAGTTGTATAGTGAGCAGAGCTGCACAGCACACTTCAAAATGTCTAAGAGACTCTTCAATCTGAAGATACGTCAAGGACAGCCAGTTCATGAGCACTGTATGATAGTGATCAAAGATATTGAGGAGCTTGAGAAGCTCGGACTTGATATGTAAAAGGAATTACAGATAGATTTAATCCTTCAATCTTTTACAAGTTCATATAGTCAATTTATTGTAAATTTTTATATGAACAAACTTGATTGCATCATACTCAAACTGATCAACATGTTAATCACTACTGAAAAAATCTTGAAGAGTTCAAAGAGTATTGTTCTCACTATGGAGCAGACTTCTTCATCCAAGAGAAAGTCTGATTGGAAGAAGAAGAGTAAATCCACGAAGAAGCAGAAGAAAGAGAGCGAGCCAAGGAAGGACATTCCGAATAAGGCTGAAGCAAAGAGAAAATATTTTTACTATGATGCTGAAGGCCACTGGAGGAGGAACTATCAACTCTACCTAGAGATCTTAAAGACTGAAAAGGATGACAAACCTTCAGAAGATATGCTCGTAATTGAATCTAACCCTATGATTTTTTCTACTTCTAGTTGGGTATTGGACTCTGATTCGAGTGCTTATATATGTACTTCAATGCAGGATCTAATAGAAAGTAGGAGGTTGAGGAAAGGTGACATGATCCTTCAGATCGATAATAAAATAAAAGTTGCTACAGAAGTCATTGGCACTTATCCTTTTTGATTACTGTCAGAATTTAGATTAGATTTGAAAGACTGTTATTTTATTTCTATAGCTAGTCAAAATTTAATTTTTGTATCTGTACTAGCACAGGATGGTTTTAATTTTAATTTCAATAAAAATTTTTATTTTATTTATTTATGAAATAAATTGATTGCATGTGATCTTTTAATTGATAGTCTTTATCACTTGCATATTGATGCAAATGTGAATTTGAATGAGCAAGTAGTGAGTGTCGTAGGTTAAAAGAGATCTAGAGATAAAATTAATCAAAAGTACTTGTAGCATCATACACTAGGCCATATTGGAAAGGATAGCATAAACAAACTGAAAAGGGATGGGATCCTCGGTTCTTTTGATTTAGAGTCGTACTCAGTTTGTGAATCTTGCTTTCGAAAAAAAATGATCAAGTTATCCTTTGTAGGATATGGGGAAAGAGCCATTGAATTACTTGCCCTGGTACACACCGATGTATGTGGGCCATTTGATGTATAGATCAAAGGTGGTTATAGCTACTTCATTACCTTTATCGATGATCTATCATGGTACAGATATGTGTATCTGATAAAACATAAGTTTGAAGCCTTTGAAAAGTTCAAAAAATTCATAAATAAAGTAAAAAAATCAACAAACAAATTCATTAAGGTTCTTCAATTTGATTAAGGAGGTGAATATCTTAGTTAAAAATTTTTGAAATATCTTAAAAATAATGATATTATATCTCAATAGACTCCTCTTGAAACATCTCAACTCAATGGGGTATCCAAAAGGAAGAATAAGATCCTATTAGATATGGTCAAGTCCATGATGAGCTTCACTGATTTATCCTTATATCTTTGGGGATATACTTTATTAACTACAGTTCACCTATTTAATAGGGTTCAATCAAAATCTATTCCTATCACACCATATGAGATATGATATGGTAAGAAGCTGAGTCTAGGTTATCTTAAAACTTGAAAATATCCGGCCTATGTCATAAGATAGATGGCTGATAAATTAGATGATATATCTATAATAGCTCATTTTATAGGATATCTAAAAAAATTAATGGGATACTACTTCTACTTTCTACAAGATCATAATGTGATTGTGAGTCGGAATGTCATATTCTTAGAAAAATAGTTTATCTAGAATGATGGCAGTGGGAGGCTAGTTGAGCTTGAAGAGAAAGTCTCTGAAGAGCAAAGATCTATGGATCCTCAGGAATCTATTATTCATGAGCCAATAGTTGATGTTCCTCCACCACCTCGTAGATCTAGTAGAGTCTCTCGACCTCCTAAAAGGTATATGAGCATGCTTATGGAGAAAGTAGAGAAAATATTCTTTATGGGAGATAAGGGTTATGGTGTCTGACATTGATTTCAAAAAATGGTTAGATGCAATAAAGTCAAAGATTGACTCAATGCACTTAAACCAAATATGGACCTTAGTGGATCCATCCGAGGGTATAGTACCCATTGGATGTAAATGGATCTATAAAAAAAAAATAGATACCAATGGTAAGGTAGAGACCTATAAAGCTAGGCTCGTGGTAAAAGATTATAGTCAGTGCGAAGGCATTGACTATTAGAAAATCTTCTCATCTGTAGTCATGCTGAAATCCATCCACACTCTGCTTGCTGTTGTAGCTTATTATGATTATGAAATCTAGCAGATGGATGTGAAAATTATTTTTCTGGATGGATATCTTAAGGAAGATGTTTACATGGAGCACCATTTGGGTTTCACATCTGATGATAGTGATCACCGAGTCTGCAAGCTGCAAAGGTCCATATACGGATTAAAGTAAGCTTCTTGGAGTTGGAATCTTTATTTTGATGAAGTGATCAAATCATTTGATTTCGTCAAGAACGAAGAGGAACCTTGTGTATACAAGAGAGTTAGTAGAAGTATAATAACATTCTTCGTATTATACGTGGATGATATTTTCCTTATAGAAAATGATATTTCCATACTGACTTTGGTCAAAAGATGGTTGTCCCAGAAATTTTTTATGAAATTCTAAGGGAAGCATTCTATATTTTGGAATAAAGGTCTATAGGGATAGATCTAAAGGGATGCTAGGCCTGTCATAAAAGTTATACATAGAGAAAGTGTGTAAAGGTTCAGCATGAAAAACTCTAAAAGAAGATTTTTACCTCTTAGACATGGTATTAGTCTTTTCAAGATGATGTGTCCGACCATATATGAAGAAGTTTAGTGCATGAGTAGGATTCCTTATGCTCGATCATAGGGAGCCTCATATATACCATGCTGTATACTCGATCTGATATTATCTTTACTGTAAGTATCATGAACAGATATCAGTCGAATCCAGACGAGGAGCACTGGATAGCTGTGAAGAACATTCTTAAGTACTTGAAAAGAATTAAAGATTTGTTCTTGATCTTTGAAAGAGGTTCTGAGTTGCGAATTAAGGGGTATACTGATTCAGATTTCATATCAGATTTTGATGATAGAAAGTCTACATCAAGATATATGTCCACTTGCAATGATGGTATAGTCAGCTGAAAGAGTTTCAAGTAACCCATCATAGCGGATTCGACCATAAAAGCTAATATGTCCTACTTCAGATGCTGCAAAGGAGGATTTTTAATTTAGAAGTTCGTCATGGAGCTTAGGGTAATGACATCTGATGCCATACCACTTTATTGCGATAATAATGGAGCCATAGCACATCGAGCAGCGATTCCATATCATACGTGACTATCTTGAAAAAAAATATGTCGAAGTGCGAAGAGTAGACTCCATGGATAACGTGGTAGATTCACTGACAAAATAATTAAGCCAGCCAAAGATGAAAGTCCACCTTGAGAAGATGGGACTTAGATTAGTGGCCAATTGACTTTAGTCCAAGTGAAAGATTGTTAGATGTATATCTAGAAACCAATCTAGTTGATATATTGTAATAAGTCTAGGGCTTAATTTTGTACTTAATAATTGATTTGATAAATAAAAGGGCAAGTTTAATTTTCATTCAAGAGTGATGTGTCCTTGAATCATCCATGAAATTAATACTTTGATACATATTCTTAAGGTGTTAAGAATTAGAGGCATATATAATTAATTCCTAAATACTCTCGATCATAGTATCATTATGGGGATGGTGATCGATCCGGATAGACCGACGCACAGATTACTTCCTTCATAGTAGATGAGTCTCTGGTCTATAGTGTAGAGACATTGAGCGATGAGTGTGGATAATTGTTAGAAAATAACTAGTACTGAGCGAGACCATATAATAGATCACTTTGATTTCTAATCAATCATCAGTGATTATCTCGATACTATAGTTGTGAGAATGATCTTTTGATCTATGATGGTATGACTGCTCATAGTAAGATCGTTGGAATTTAACTAATACATAAACATGGCCTCATTGAGACCTTGTAGTAGATGTTGACGATAGTTGGTCCACTATAGGAGTAGGATGCGTATCTAGTATAGTCTATCGACCTTGATAGAGATGAGTAATCCTATGGGATTTGAGAGGCTAAATCTAAGAGTCTATGACCACAGCAGTGTGATTGATGGAAAAGAGTTTCCATGAGGATCATAATTGGACTTTATCTAATCGAATTTATCATATGACTGATGATGAGGTTTGATGATTTATCCATGATCTGTCATCTAGTCAGGACTCATGATAGAGGGACTGAATCATATGTAAACTATACTTTGAGGTTCTATTTTGGTTCTACTGGGTTGCTACTACATACTGCTAAGTGTCACTCATGGATTGTGAGAGCTCATTAGGGTTGCTAAGGATTGACAATCCTTGATGAGTTAGAGTAAAATCATTCTGACCCATTGAAAAGAGTTTCAATGATACTATGATAGAGATCATTATATATCTCACTATTAGATAGAATTGAACCTATAGGATCACACAACAAAGGGTTTAAATCTGAAATAAGCAATTGGGCATATAAAGTCTCAATTGAGTTTAAAGAAACTATTGGGTTCAGGATAACCTTGCTAGCACATAGTTAAATTCAATTTTCTCTTTGCACTTGAATTATTTATTTAATAAGATTAATTTGAGTTAATTACTTGCTAATAATCTTAATGAATTAGATTTATTGAGCTCCAATTGTTAGGTGCCTAGGGTTTTGGATCATATGTATTAAGGGTTCAAACCTTTAATCAATTTCCTTGATTGTTTGCATGGAGTGCCACTTGATTTGATCAAGTTAGGCGTGTCCACCTTAAAGAGAGAGTATGGGACCAACATGGGTTATCCCCTAAGCCCTATGTGGCATGTGAAAAAGTGGATGCAAAAGCTCCAATAGTTGGTGCCTAATAGATCTCCTAAAGGGGGTGAAATATCTAAGGCAATAAGGATTCTTAATGCTAGTAAGACTTGTATTGAGGGGCTATTTAGTTTTGACTAGGATTCAAACCTTTTGCCTATGTAAAGGAGCTTCTCTAAGGTTCTTCACATCAAATTTCTAGTAGCCCAAGCCTCCCATAAGATCTCCCCATGCCTCCCTCTCTTCTCCCCTTTGGATCCAACACCCAAAGGAGTTGGGTGTCCTCCATCTCCATGCCAAGAAGAGCTTGGGCATCCCCTCTTTCTTACTGATTTTTAGATCTTGGTTGCTTTCAAGAAAAGAAAAGTAAGAGAAGAAGAGAAGAAAAAGATCAAAAAAAGGATCAAAGAGTTGATCACGATCCAGGCTTCATTCAGATTCGCAAAGTGATTATTCTTGAAGAAGAAAGATCAACACAAAATAGGGCTATTCCAGGCTGATCTTGAGTGAATATCTGTAGAGGCCAGACACTCGCATGGCTAAGGAAGAATCTACTCTCTTTTAGATCTAGATTTGAAGAAAGAAATTGCAAAATAGGTATGTGATACAATCACATATTTAATTTCAGTATAAAATTTAGCATGTATTTAATTTTAGCATATGAAGTAGATCTATGTGTTCTATAATTTATGCATGTATGATTTAGATTAAAAGATATTTTAATTTTTTATTCTACTATGTTGTTTAGAAAAAAAATTTTGAAACATACATGCATGCCCTGACACGAAAATTCCAACAGAGCTATCTGAGTGGTCAGGGCTCTCAGCCTCTGTGCCAGCAGAAGAGGCCCAGGGACCCTCCCTGCTTAGTCGTCCATCGAGGTGGGTTCTTCTTCCCACCATAGGGACTCCCTAGCTCTAGGATTGGAGAGTCTGGTTCTCAAAAACTTGTTGAGTCCAAAAAATGAGGAGTCGATTTTGACTGGATCTGACTTGATGTGGCTTCAGAGCCAAAATCGTATTCCAAGTCTGTATCACTTGTTGTCTCCAGGCCTGAAAGGTCGAACGATCCTCGGCTAGAAAGGTAGCATTGCTATCTATGAAGAGTTTCTTCAATCCAAGTTTTGCTTTTTCCTTCATCCATTTCCTTCTGACATTAAGGCTAGAAGTGGGCTCAGGTCGGACCGAGGCCCATCGGGTCGGGCCGACTTTGCATTTAGCTTTGAGCTCGGTTTGAAATAATTCAGGTCGGGCTCAGGCCTAGAAATAAGGCCCATTTTTCTTTCGAGCCAGGCTCGGGCAGGTGCTAGCCCAATCCAGACCCAACCCGGGCCCGAGCCCGAATATAAAGGTTAAAGCCCAAGCCCAAGTCCTTTTTCTTTCCTGCATTCCTCTCTCCTCCTCCTCCTCGCTCTTTCTGTCCTCATCTCCACCATTGCGGCCTACCTCGACGTTGAACCCACCACCTGCTGCATCATCGACATCACCCTCCATGATGAGTCTGAGGACCCCATCCTCACCCATGCCAGCCACTCGGGCGGCATCATATCCGACTGCATCTCCCCTGAGATTGGTCTCCTCGACTGCCTCACCACCCTCATCCTCATCGATTCAAAACAGATCTCCAGCCCTATCCCTTGCATCACCTTTCTTCCCCTCCTCCACATCCTCGATGATCGAAGCTCGATCTCATCGCAACCACCACTCCAGTCAGACTGATCCCTTCCAACCAACATCGGCTATCTCTCCCACCTCGCTGTCCTCAACATCTTCGACAACCAGATCTTTGGCCAGATCCCAACCTCCCTCTTTTCTCTCTCTCCTCTCTGATGCACCTTAATGTCAGCATGAAGGAGGGGTCGGTGCCATAATGATCATTGGAGAGGAACTTGCGGTGGTGGAAGATTGTTGATCTCATCATTCAAGTAGCAGAGGTGATGCTCGTCGAGGCCCTCATTCTAGATTCTGATGTGGTCACAGAGGGTGTGGTCATGGAGGATCTCAAAGTTGTTGAAAAATGTGTCCTAAAACTAATCATATAATGATTGAGTTTCTTTCTGTATATGAATTATTCATTGATAAATTAAAGTTATTTTGGCATTATTCATCATAAAGTTACATCTTCCTTGTAGAACTCTTATATTGTGATGATGTCCTTAGAACTATATTAGTAATCGATAAAGAGAGGATTTATCGTATAGTTCTTAAATATGTTCGTGAACAAATGATACGTCATTACAGGATGATGAGTTTATCGAGTGGAGGTCGTTGTGTACTATATGGGTTGGTTGTCCTCTTAACCAAGGAGTGTGGTGACACTAGTATGGCATACAGGTGAGATGTAGGAGTACATCATCACTGAACAAATGAATCACTTGCTGAGCATTCTATTGTTAAGAGCTACTCGTGAAGTGTATGGGCGCAAGTGCCCCTTAGATCTGAGATCACCATAGTGACTTGCAAGCAACTCACTGTGCTTTGATGACAAACTATCTGAATTTTTAATGTAGTGACAGAAAGCTACTGGGTACAGTCAAATACTTGTGAAGTCTGTGTGTGGATCATGATGGAATTGACTCCTCTAAATTATAGGAGTTGATGTATCATTGTATTTTAATTTAGTAAAGTCTTGATCAAAGTAATCCATGAGATGGATTTGAAAGATTGAAATACAATATGGATGGAATACTCTGGGTTGACAGTTAACCCTAGATCATCCTAGAGCATTCAGGATCAAAGGAATAAATTATGCGGTAACCATATGCATAGGTTCTGAAATATTTTTTTGTGATTATTCGACCTATCCAGACATCAAAAATTATTGCTAGATAGTATCTTCGATTAGTGTAGGAATCGGTTCCTGTGCTACCAGCTTAGTGTTCGTACTTATGAAGTCACGCACACAAGTCAAACGATGTAGAAAAGTATTGACCTATATTTATATGTCTAATTTGAAAGTAGTTGACTTGATTGAATATATAGATTAACTTGATTAAGAATTAAGTTATGGGTCAAACGGGATTAAAGAATTGACTATGTCTAGCTAGCACTACACATGAGGTTCAGGTTCAATCCTGGAGATAAATAGTTTTTGATCTATGATCCAAGGAGCCTATGAGAGATTGGATTAAAATATTAATTAATTTTAGATTAGATCTGATTTAATTAGATTTAATTATGTTCAAAATTTTAAGTTAGACTTGGTCCTAAATCTTAAACAGTTTAGGATTGACAGTCTTTCAAAATTATTTTAAATCAGCTTTGAATTAGATTCTAATTGATCCAATTTTAGATGAGATCTTTAGAGTCTATTTTTACTGAAACTCTCTCACCTCCATGGCCAACCAGCACCTGATATGGTGCTGGTTGTGGGCCGTCTTACATGGGTATGAGTGTGGGTGCAAAGTAGACGCCATGTGAGGCGCCAATCCTTTCTCATATAGAAATCCTTCTTTGATAAATTATGGACTGATTCAAAGCTTGTTTGAATTAAGAGTCCTATTCTTATTAGGTCGTAGGAATCATCTATAAATAGAGAAGGTCTCTACTAATAGATAGATAGCAATCAAAGTGTGAAAAAGAGAGAAAGAGAGAGAGAGAGGCGTGAGGCATTATGGGCATCCCATCCTTGGCGTGTCTCCCTCTTTGCCGCCCCTCTTCTCCTAGCCATGGGGCCCTCTTTGGGTGTCCCCCTTGCTGGTGTGAGGCATCACACCCGCACCTCTCTTTCCTCCCTTGGTGGCCTTGCGAAGGTACTTCAATCCGAAGCTTCATCCCATTTTTCTGCGGAGTCTGGCATGCGTGCGGAGTAGAGGGTCTGCAGATCTAGGCCTACGTGAAGGTTTGAATCCAGATTTTGAGGATTTGATCTCTATTCCACTATAATCTAGATAAAAAGTTAATCTTTATTTAGTTAGATATATAAAAAAATTTTATATGTAACCTGGTTATCCGTGAGAAATGGGCTTTCTTTCCCTTCAATTGGTATCAGAACCAGACTTTGATACATGGATGCATAACTAAATTTTTTGGATTATTTATATAGTGTATTTAATTAAAATTTTATGTTAGATATTAAATCTAATTTAAATTTATTTAAATAAGATTTATGATCTAATTTTGATTGGATTAGATGAATCTAATCAATGATTGATTAAGGTTGTTATAAGTTTGTTATAACAGAATTTTATTATTACTGAATTTTGTTAGAATAACAACCTAATTTAAAATCTATTTTAAATTATTTTTAATAAAATTTTAATATTATTATTTTGATTATGAAGTAAAACTTATTTTCAGATCTGATTTCTAACAAAATTTTGTACTATATCAAAATAGATTTAATCAAAAAATTAATCCTTATGCATTCATATTTGTATCTTATTAATTTTTTATATGATATCAGATCTAAAATTGATATTTTATAATCTATATAAGATATGTTTTAGATCTGATATGATGTATATGATGCATCAAATCTAATTAGATTAGATGAAGAACATGATTGATAAGATCAAGGACATTTCATGACATAAATTATTTTATCAAAATTACATATTGATGTGATTGCATATAAAATTAGATTTCAAAACTTAGTGGCCCAGTACTCAGATTGATGAGATCACTAGACCATCCGATCATAAGAGATCAAAAGGATTAATCTCCCTCTCTTGTCCATTCGATGGATTCTCTTATGACGTGTAGGAGTGTCATTATGATCCGATTTCATGAAGAAAAAAAGTGAATAATTTTTTATGAATTATTTTGATTATAAATATATTTAGATTAGATCTAAAGTGATTTATAATTTATTATAATAAGATAAATTTAGATATAAAATTATTTTAAAATTTGAATAGTATGTTATATTAGATGTAATCGATATTGATCTAAAAGTTGTCATGATGCATGTGATGTATGTATGAAGTTTAGATCATACCTATGTATGTTTAATTATTAAACACATTATAAAAATATATTTTCATGAGTTGAAACATATGGTATGCTTCACCTAAAACTCTGATAGAATAGTTCTACAGACTGAAACACATGTTTCATATACTCAATTTTGAATTAAGTTTGAATGATCTAGATTTGAGAATTAAAGATTATTAAGACACCATATAAATCGATGGATAATGGGTTAGTATGAATCAGGTCCTTTTAATGGGTTAGACCTAGGGTTAAAAACACATATGGACTTAGTAGAGAAATTGGTTAAATCTAATCAAGAGTTGAATTAGACTAGGTCAGAATTTTTCTAAATCAACCTCAATAGTTAAAGTTTGATCAAGTCTATATTTTTGACCTTAATAAATAGACCATGATCATGACTCCGTGGTTAAGGCTGAATCTTCTGATAGATCAAATCGAAACTAATTAACCAGTTGGTGGTTAAGGTAAGTTTGACAGTTTTGATCAAGTGGTTATTAATTGAGAGCTACTCACCTAGATGACGTCTATGGTGAGTTAATGGCATATCCCTCCCACTGATCTCACTTATTTGGCCAATATGGTAGATTATATTTTGATTAGATCACTAGTTGATTCAAACTGATCCATACCATCAAGATAAATCAGTATGACTGATTTAGGTGTCTTTAGACCAGCTAGTGTCTAATCCTTTATATGACTTGATGAAGTCAGTGGAAGGATTTATAACTTACAGATCAATTTTTTTTCTTATTCTCAAATCAATAAAATTAAATTTTTTAAATTATTAAGTCTATAAAATGATATAGTTATGGAGATAACTTGTTCATAGCCTCCCTTTAAAGTGCGTGATAATGAGTCCAATATTCTAAATAGGCTTTGGAGGCACCACACGCGTAGTGTCTATTAGATATTGGAATTATCATTCATCATATGACCATCTTATTGTACCTTCAGATCAATGCTCAAGTTAGTCGAGCTACACTCAGACATGGATATCTGTTTGTTGGATGCACTTGGTATTATCATGTTAATGGTTGGACCTAATCAAGATTTTCAGTGGAAGTGCCACATGCCTACTGAAAGGATGCCAGGTGTAAAAACCTAATTGTTAGAAGTTGTTTGGAGAAATAATTAGTTATGAACCTACCCATGGATGCACTAAGATTGGCCGAACCACACTCGAACTCAAATGCAGTCTGTGTGGATTCTAGTACCCACTAAGGAATTAATATAATTTCTCAAGTTGGAGGTAGAGGCTATCAATTTATACAAAATGATAGAAGAACCTATAGACTAAAGTCCATATCTTTGGGATTAAAAGTAATTCATATACTAATGGGCTTTTATTTTTTCTTTTAGTTATGACCAACATACTATCCTTCCGTTCGCTGTTAGACAGCGATAAGCTTACCGAATCCAACTTCGATAGCTGGTATCAAAAGTTGAAGATCATCTTGGAGCACAAAAGAATACCATACGTCTTTATGGATGAGGCACCTGAAGAACCTACTGCCAACGCTCCTTGTACCGTGAGAGACACTTATGTGAAGTGGCTCAATAACCACACGACTGTCCGTTGTGTGATGAGGGTAGCCATGAACGACGAACTTAGTTGTAAGTTCGAGGATGTGCAGCTAGAGAAGATCATTTAAATGTTAAATAAGTTATTCGACACCTTTGAGGATGTGGAGAGATACAAAACCTCCTGCACAGTGTTCAATATCCGTATGCGAGAGGGGGCTTCAGTTGCAACTCTGAAATATTTAGCATTGTCATAAGAGAAAATTATCTCATTATGGTCAATACCATAATGTTGATAATATCCTTAGACAACTAGACGAGCTTTGTAGGTCTCTATCTTCTCGTCTACGCAACTCTTATCCTATTGAAAATCTATTTATACTCTATGGGCGTTACCCCTTCGAGTGGATCAACGAGTGTCCATACACCATTGACCATTATGGACTTCATTTCGGACCTATGGCTCCAAACTATTATTCAGAGTCAAACCTCTGCATGGCATCCATGTAGGTAATCAAATCTTTGTTGTTCTCATCGAGTTCAATAGGATCACGTTCCAAAACTAGATACCAAAGTATCTATCCGACGGACATGGTACTCTACCAGATCTCCTTAATGGTGCCTCTACAATGAGTTTCGAGTTTGATCTGATCAAATTTGATTCTATGGGTTCACTAGATTGTGTCGGTTCTTCTACCTGTCAAACTTCATAAGTTTCATATTAAAGACATCAGTACCTTCACCAAGATACTCTTTTTCTGAAAAGAATGCCGAACAACTCTTGTTCTTTAGCATCGTAGAAGTTATATCCCCTAGATTCTTTGGTGTTACCCTACAAAATAATATATATATGATTAAGATCCAAGCTAATCTATCTAAAAATACTTGACATAAAACAAACACTCCCAAATCTCAAGGTAAGAAAGTATCGGTTGATGCCTAGTCCATATCTCATATGGAGTCTTTGCGACTGATTAATTCAGAATCCAGTTTAGAACATAATAAGCAGTCTTAAGAGCATAACCTTAAGAGGAGACTGACAGACTTATAAACCTCATCATGAATCAAACTATATCTAACAAAGTCGATTCCAATAAGAGAAAATCCTTATTCTCTTATAGATATGTCAAAAACTCATCGGAAGGGTATTCTCCTCTTTGGTCTGATCGAAGAGTTTCAATGCACTTTCTAGTTCATTTTTCTACTTTATTATGAAATTATTTGAATATTTCAAATAATCTAAATTTATAATAAATATGTTCATTAGATCCAATACATCAATATGTATCAAACTCAGAACATCATTGGTTCGTTCATCTTTTTCAGCAAAAGATGACTTGATTATCTTACTAAGAAGATAGGATTAACAGATTGAGAATGATTCACAATCATTGACCTCAAGAATTATCATCTGTTGATCATATTTTTATTTATATGACCGAGCCTAAATTGCCAAAGGTAGGCTTTCACGATATTATCTACTTTAGAGAGTTTGTTTGATTGTGTACAATACACTAACAGACTGTGACTATTCATAAATATCATTTCTCAGTTATCCACATGATTTTAACATCATTCATAATGATATTACAAAATTATTAGACAATAGTGACAATCACTAAAATAACATTATTAGAATTAAAAATAGGCCTGACAATTTCTAAAATCAGGATTAGAACATAACTTCCATCTCCAATGTTCAAAAATCTCTTGCTATTTTCAAACTTTCTACTATCCTAAAGTCATTACAATAATTTGTATAGACTTCTGATATCTAATGCCCAGATAGTAGTGTCATAGATAGAGAAATCATAAGGTGTTATCATATAAGTATCTTATTCAGCAATCCTTTGCTGATTTCACTTTCTTTACCTGTTCAGATCAAGGGACTCTGCCAGACTAGGTTAATCTTAAACTCTTTTGTCAGTTCAGGCTAATTACCCCAAGCATGACTCTTTTGCACCTTCTTCTTCTTTTTCTTTCTTAAAGAACTATTACCTCACTGAAGATATATCTTCAAAGGTGTGAAAGAACTCCTTCAATATTTGAAAAATTTTCTCCCACTAAGCATCATCGAATTTATAACTAAATACATGTTCTTTGCTGCTCTCAATAACACTACATGATGATATGATCATTTGGCTACTTTTGATAAGTGTCTTTGATCGCATCACATGGGTTGGATGTGGGAACTTCAGGTGCTGGATTCATAATCATATATAGGATCTATTCGTGCTTTAGAACTATTTGTAACTTCTGATATCAATTATCGAAGTTGGATCCTATAAATCAGTCACTATCAAATAGTGAATGGAGCAATGGACATCAAGCCATAACTGAAAGAAAAATATGATCTCTATGTTTATGAATTGATTAAGCCTAAAGACTTAGACTTTAGTCTAAATATTCACCCATTATTTTATATGAATTGGTAGCCTCTACCTCTAATTCGAAGAATTACTTTAATTCCTTAGTGGGTACTAGAATCCACACAAACTGCACACGAGTCTGACTTTGGCTGGCTCACTCATGTACATCTATGGGTAGATTCTTAACCAATTATTTCACTAAATAATTTTTAGTAATTGATTTAGCCCCAGATAATTTTTCAGTTGACTTTGTTCTTCTCTGCAAGCCCTGGTTAGGTCCAACAATTAACATGATTATACTTATGAATCCAACTATCAAATAATCAAGCCCAACTTTGATCGGCTAACCTGACCACTCGACAGAGAGACTCGACTAAGTCATCATATTATTGAATGATAATTCCAATAACCGATGAACACTAGGTCTTTGAGCCTCCAATGATCATCATACTAATGGACCCATTATCATCCAACTTAATGGAAGGATATGATCTAGTTATTCCCATAACTAGCTTATTTTAAGGACCTAATAATTTAAAAAATTTTAATCAATTTAGAGAAGAGATGAGAAGAGATTAATCAGTAAACCACAATCCTCCCACTGACTTTAACAAGTCATTGAATTGGATTAGGGTCATGCTGGTTGAACTGGTATTTAGATTAGTCACACTGATCAACCTTAATGACATGGGTCAACTCGAATCACTTAGCGGTCTAATCAAGATATAATCTATCAAATTGGCCAAGTGAGATCGATGGGAGGGTCTACTAAGCTTGCCTTAGACACCATCGAAATGGCCAAATAAGCTGCTTCCAATTAAAAATCATCGACCAAAATGCTAAACTTATCTTAGACACCAATTGGTTAATTAGTTTCGATTTGACAAACCTAATGATTCAGGTTCAACCACTGACCCATAATCAAGGTCCATTTGGTCTAATCAAAGATATGGACTTGACCATCTACAACTATTATATTGGTTCTAGAGAAACTCTGATTTTAATCTAATTCAATATTTGATTAGATTTAATCAATTTTTTTAGTTAGTCCATTCACTCTTTGATTCTAACCTTAGATCTAACCCAATTAAAAGGACCTAATCTAAGCTAACCCATACCCCCATATTTTATGCGAATGTCATTAGATCTTAAATCATAATTCTATATCTAATCGATTCTATACTTAATTCTTTATAAAGTTTTGCATCAACATGGTTAAGGTTTTGAAAATAATTTTTACATGTAAATCATAAAATTTTTTAGATTAAATCTAAACCTTCTATGATTTTAAATCAAAATAATTTTGATTAAACAAGATTAGATGTAACTAACTTCTTCGCAACTTACATCATATACAACAGCACCTAGAGTTTCAAGATCTAGGATTTTGTAAGAAAGTAAGTTTTCTCCTTTTGCTTTTTTCTTCATGGGATCTAATCACATGGCACCCCTATACATTATAAGAGCACCTCATCGAATGGGAAGAGAGGGCCTTTAAACCTTTTTTGCTCCTATGATCGGACGGCCTGGTGATCAACCCAATCCAAGTACTTACAAATCAGATCATCTAATCTAATCACATATCATATATGCATGAATTTAGATCTAATCTAAATTATATCAGATCTGATTATAATCTTAGATCACATCTAAATCAGATCATAAACATCACATGTATGATATAAAATCAGATTTTATCAAAAATCAGCACAAACTAGGATAACCTTTTCACTGTAAGGGGTAAACCCTACAGCAGGATAACCTTATATCAGTTTGTGCGATCAACCATTAATTAAATTTAGATCAAAATATCATATATCAGATCTAAATAAAATTCAAATTTAAATTTAATATGCACATAAATCATGTCATAACAAATCTAGGCTCTGATACTACTGTTAGGATGCATAGGCGATTTCATGCATGCATTTTGAAACTTTTTCAAAAAAAATTATAGCAGAAGACAACTAGATTAATCAAATTAATCTAACATGTATATAATTTAATCATCAAATCAATCTACTTTAGGATCTATGACATGTTATATTGGATATAAAATCTAAAATAATCTGAAGATAAAATCAGCATGCATGCATGTGAGCAGTAGATCACGTCTACTTCTAATCTGAGTTTAGAACTCCATACCTGATCATGGGTTGACGATCTCCATTACTGAGAGATATGATGGAGAGGATCCTTGCTGATTGCTCGCAGCTGCACATACATCCGATCTCTACGAAAAATTCACTCGAAGCCCCGATTTGATCGGTCTTCTCGGGAGTGCTAGCTCACACGAAGATCTTCTTCTTGACTAATTTGGATCTTTTCTTCAAATCTTTAGAATCTTATCAGAGGTTGAAGATGAACTTTTGAAAGAGATTAAGAGATGAAAGAAATAAAAAGAAAAAAATAATTTTTTTATTTTATTCTCTCTTCCAAACCCTTAGAACCAAAAACTTAAAATTCAGATTTTTTATGCACACCCCAAGAAAGAGGACCCTCCTCTCTATTTTTCACACCATGAACCATGTCCAAAATTCTACCACATGAAGAGCTCTTTTTTGGTATCTGACACACATAAAATAAACCACAAAAGCTCCTTTTATAGGCATGTAAAGAGGTGGGGTGAAGAGTCCTAGTGATCCTGGACTCTTACAGGATTCTGCCTTCCTATCACAATTCCATATCCCAAAACATGCCAAAAAAATATGGGACTCTCCTTTCTATATTTTCTAATGGTAAATAAGTCTTTTAAATCTCCTATAAAAAATCTCCTCAAAATATTGTACATATAAGGAGAAAAAAATTTTTTGACATGGAAAGGTTGATCTGGATGATAACAGATTTTTCTGATAAGAAATATTTTAAAATTTAATTTTAAAATTTTTCTTTTATCAAAACTAAATTAGATTTGGGTGTGTGATAGATAAGAGAAATAACTCTTTAGTGTGAAAAAATCTCACATAAAATAATTTTGTGCATAGAGATATATGACATGCAAACTGGGTTGGCACAGGGAGAAGAGTCCTATTCCAATAAAGACTCTAAGTTTTCTTATTTGAATCCAAACCAACTCACATCTGATTTAGTCCAAATAAAATATATAAAATTTAATCTAGTTAGGTTCATAAATTTTTAATCAAATTAAGAATTGATTGAACCAAAATCTTGATCAATCAGGAATAATTCTTCCTTAGCGAGTAGGTCATCTCATAATCTAATTGGGTCAAACCTAATTGAATCTAATTCAATTATATTTTATTTAATCTTCTTTGCTCAATCAAATTGAGCTAATCATAAATTTAATTACTAATTAATCTTTCATTAATTCACTAACACTTGGTGAATTAATTATTGTAACTTTTGCATAAGATTAACCATCAATCAAATTGATGATTAAGCCCTTAAATGATTCTCAATCGTTGATCAGCCACATGATCAGTCAGAAACTTCTTTTGAGTGTGATCCTATAGGCTCAAATCTAAGTCAGTAGCATAGAAATATCTTTTTGAATCAATCGATGTAACCATCTAGCAATGATGATCCGACATTCGGATAGGTCAAATGATGGCGAAGCAAGATTCAAGAACCTATTGGTGTATGGTTACTGTACAATTCATCCCTTTGATCCTAATGCTCGAGGACGACCTAGAATTTAACTATCAATCCTAGATAAGTCATCCATATTATATTTTAATCTTTTTTAAATCCATCACATGGATTATCTGGGTCCAGATTTTGCTAAATTGAAATACACTGATGCATATCTCCTACTAATTCAGAGGGGGTCAATCTCATCTTGACTCACGCACCAACTTGACAAGTACTTGACTGCATCCAGAAATTTTTCGTTACTAAATTAGAAACTCAGTTAGTCTGACATCAAAATACAATGAGTTGCTTGCATGTCACCATGGTGATCTTAGATCGAAGGGACACTTATACCCATACCCTTCGGAGTTACTCTTGACAGTAGAGTGCCCCATAGTTGGTCACTTCAGTAACGATGTACCCCTATATCTCACCTGCATGCCATACCAGTGTCTCCATACTATTTGGTCATGAGAATAACTAATGCATATGGCACACAACGACCTCCACTTGATATCGCTATCGTCCTAGTAATAGCATATCATTTGGTCACAAACCAGTTTAAGGACTACGTGATAAATCCTCTTTTATTGATCAAAAAAGTCCTAAGGACTTCATCACAACATAAGAATTCATTAGAAGATGTAATCTTATGATAAAAATACTAAATAATTTTTATTATTTATTAATTCATATATATTTATAATCAGCATAATTGTCAAATGATTGGCTTTAGGACATAATTTTCAATAACTCCCACTTGGACTAAAACCAACCATTATAGTATCATATATCCATCTTCGATTTATCATCTCAAAACTTTTAAATATCGAGGTTTTAGTAAATGGGTTGGTTAAGTTCTCCTTTCCGTCGATCTTCTAAAGATTGACATCACCTTAACAGATTTTTTGAATAAGGTGGTAGCGATGCAAAATGCCTATTAAGCTAATGAAACTTCGGCTCCTTGGCATGAGCTATGGCTCCGATGCTATACAATACAGCAGGACCATCATCGGAGGGTGCCACTCCTAGATTGCCAGTGAACTTGTACAATTAAAAAGCTTTCTTGTAAGCATCAAATGCTGCAATGCATTCTGCCTCATAATTTGAATTTGGCTATATTTTTTTGCTTGAAACCTTTCCAGCAGATTGCTCCATTATTTAAGGTAAGGATGTATTCTGACATGTTCTTGCTATTATTATGTCCAATTAAAAACTGAAATCAAATTCTATAAGTTTTAAGTCAGATTCTCCATAATCGAATCACCGATCCTTAGTATTTCTCAAATACCTAAGGATGTCCTACCAGTGATTCTAACCCGAATCTTGCAAGTATCCACTCACTACCCTAGTGAGTATACCATATCCAGTCTCATATATGATGTAATGATAGAACAAATCCTAATCATAAACACCCTATGTATGTTGGACTGAAAAAATTCAAGCAGCCTCTTAGATCTATCTCTATAGATCTTCATCACTAGAATGAGAGATGCTTTTCTCAAAATTCTTTATGAAAAATAATAATAACAGTGAAACCTTTATTCCTTGTAATGTAAGGAATATTATTTCTGATTAAGAGAATTTCATTCACATACAAGATAAGAAATACACTCATAGAACTATTAATCTATTTGTATTTGCAGGATTCTTCTTCGTTCTCAATGAAGCCATGTATTTTGATCACTTATCAAAATGCACGTTACAACTCTGAAATATTTAGCATTGCCACAGGAGAAAATTATCTCGTTATGGTCAATATCATAACATTGATAATATCCTTAGGCAAGCAGATGAGCTTTGTAGGTCTCCACTTTCTCGTCTGTGCTACTCTTATTTTATTGAAGATCCATTTACATTATATGGGCATTACCCCTTCAAGTGGATCAACGAGTGTCCATACACCGTTGACCATTATAAACTTCATTTCGGACCTATGGCTCCAAGCTATTATTTGGAATCGAACCTCTGCATGGCATCCATGTAGGTGATCAAATTCTTGTTGTTCTCATCGAGTTCAATAGGATCACATCCCAGAACTAGATACTGAAGTATCTATCCGACGGATATGGTACTCTACCAGATCTCCTTCATGGTGCCTCTATAATGGATTTCAAGTTTGATCTGATCAAATCCAGTTCTATGGATTCGCTAGATTGTGTCAATTCTTCTATCTGTCAAACTTCATAAGTTTCATATTAAAGGCATCAGTACCTTCATCAAGGTACTCCTTTTCTGAAAGGAATGCCAAACAACTCTTGTTCTTTAATATGGTAAAAGTTATATCTCCTAGATTCTTTGGTGTTACCCTACAAAATAATATATATATGACCAAGATCTAAGCTAATCTATTTGCAAATGCTTGACATAAAACAAACACTCCCAAACCTCAAGGTAAGAAAGTATCGACTTCCACCTAATCCATATCTCATATGGAGTCTTTGCGACTGATTAATTCAGAATTCAGTTCAGAACATAATAAGCAGCCTTAAGAGCATAACCTTAAGAGGAGACTGGCAGACTTATAAACTTCATCATGAATCGAACTATATCTAACAAAGTCGATTCCAATAAGAGAGAATCCTTATTCTCTTCTAGATATGTCAAAAACTCATCGGAAGGATATTCTCCTCCTTGGTCTGACCGAAGAATTTCAATACTCTTTTCAATTCATTTCTCTATCTTATTATAAAATTATTTGAATATTTTAAATAATCTAAATTTATGATAAATATATTCGTAGATCCAATACATCAGTATGTATCAGACTCAGAACATCATTGGCTCGTTCATCTTTTCCAACAAAAGATTACTTGATCATCTTACGAAGGAGATAGGATTGATAGGTTGACAATGATTCACAATCATTGACCTCAAGAATTATTGCCTGTTGATCATATTCTTATTTATATGATCGAGCCTAAATTGCCAAAGGTAGGCTTTCATGACATTATCTACTTTCAGGAGTTTGTTTGATTGTGTACAATACACTAACAGACTGTGACTATTCATAAATATCATTTCTCAGTTATCCATATGATTTTGACATCATTCATAATGATATCAAAAAATTAATAGATAATAGTGATAATCACTAAAATGATATTGTTAGAATTGAAAATAGGCTCGACAATTCCTAAAATCAGGATTGGAACATAACTTCCATCTCCAATGTTCAGAAACCTCTTGCTATTTTCAAATTTTCTACTATCCTAAAGTCATTACAATAATTTGCATAGACTTCTGATATCCAATACCCAGGTAGTAGTATCACAGATAGAGAAATCACAAGGTGTTATCATATAAGTACTTTGTTCAGCAATCCTTTGCTGATTTCACTTCTTTTGCTTGTTCAGATCAAGGGACTTTGCCAGACTAGGTTAATCTTAGACTCTTTTATCAGTTCAAGCTCATTAGCCTAAGCACGACTCATTTGCACCTTCTTTTCCTTTTTTTTCTTAAAAAATTATTACCTTACTGAAGATACATCTTCAGAGGTGCAAAAGAACTCTTTCAATATTTGAAAAATTTTCTCTCACTAAGCATCATCGAATTTATAACCAAATTTATGTTCTTTGCTGCTCTCAATAATACCACATGGTGATATGATCATTTGGCCATTTCTGATAAGTATCTTTGATCGCATCACATGGGTTGGATGTGGAATTTCAGGTGCTAGATCCATAATCATATGTAGGATCTATTCGTGCTTTAAAACTATTCGCAACTTCTGATACCAATTAGCAAAGTTGGATCCTATAAATCAGTCACTGTCAAACAGTGAATAGAGCAACAAACATCTAGCCATAACTGAAAGGAAAACACGACCTCTATGTTTATGAATTGATTAAGCCTAAAGAGTTGGACTTTAGTCTAAAGGTTCTCCCACTATTTTATATGAATTGGTAGCCTCTACCTCTAATTCGAGAAATTACTCTAATTCCTTAGTAGGTACTAGAATCCATACAGACTGCACACGAGCTTGACTTTGGCCAGCTCATCCATGTATATCTATGGGTAGGTTCTTAACCAATTATTTTATCAAATAATTTTTAGTAATTGATTTAGCCTCAGATAACTTTTCAGTTGACTTTGGTCTTCTCTGCAAGTCTTGATTAGGTCCAACCATTAACATGATTATACTTACGAATCTAACTACCAAATAATCAGGCTTGATTTTGATCGGCTAACCTGATCATTTGATAGAGAGACTCAAGTCATCATATTATTGAATGATAATTCCAATAGCAGATGAACACCAGGTCTTTGGGCCTCCAATGATCATCATACTAATAGACCCATTATCATCCAACTTAATGAAAAACTATGATCTAGTTATCCCCACAACTAGCTCATTTTAAGGACCTAATAATTTAGAAGATTTTAATCAATTTAGAGAAGAGATGACAAGAGATTAATCAGTAAACCACAATCCTCTCACTGATTTCACCAAGTCATTGAATTGGATTAGAGTCATGCTAGTTGAACTGGCATTTAGATCAGTCACATTGATAAACCTTAATGACATGGGTCAACTTGAATCATTTAGTGATCTAATCAAGACATAATCCACCAAATTAGTCAGATAAATGAGATCGATGGGAGGGTCTGCTAAGCTTGCCTTAGACACCATCGAAATGGTCAGGTAAGCCGCTCTCAATTAAAAACCATCGATCGAAATACCGAACTTATCTTAGACACCAATTGGTTAATTAGTTTCGATTTGACCAACTTAATGATTCGGATTCAACCACTGAGCCATAATCAAGGTCTATTTGGTCTAATCAAAGACATGAACTTGACTGTCTACAACTATTGTATTACTTCTAGAGAAACTCTGATTTTAATCTAATTCAATATTTGGTTAGATTTAATCAATTTCTCTAATTAGTCCATTCACTCTTTAATTCTAACCTTAGATCTAACCTAATTAAGATGACCTGATCTAAGCTAACCCATACCCTTATATTTTATGCGAATGTCAATAGATCTTAAATCATAATTCTAGATCTAATCGATTCTATAGTTAATTCTCAATTAAGTTTTGCATCAACATGGTTAAGATTTTGAAAATAATTTTTATATGTAAATCATAAAATCTTTTAGATCAAATCTAAATTTTTTATGATTTTAAATCAAAATAATTTTGATTAAATAAGATTAGATGTAACTAACTTCTTCGCAACTTGCATCACATACAACAACACTTAGAGTTTAAAGATCTAAAATTTTGTAAGAAAGTAAATTTTCTCCTTTCGCTTTCATCTTCATGGGATCTAATCACATGGTACCCCTACACGCCATAAGAGCACCTCATTAAATGAGAAGAAAGGGCCTTTAAATCTTCTTGCTCCTACGACCAGATGGCCTGGTGATCAACCCAATCCAAGTACTTGCAAATCAGATCATCTAATCTAATCACATATCATATATGCATGAATTTAGATCTCATCTAAATTACATCAGATCTGATTATAATCTTAGATCACATCTAAATCAGATCATAAGTATCACATGTATGACATAAAATCAGATTTTATCAAAAATTAGCACAAACTAGGACAATATTTTCACTGTAAGGGGTAAACCCTACAGTAGGACAACCTTATGTCAGTTTGTGTGATCAATTATTAATTAAATTTAGATCAAAATATCACATATCAGATCTAAATAAAATTTAAATTTAAATTTAATATATACATAAATCATATCATAACGAACCTAGGCTCTGATACCACTATTGGGATGCATAGGTGATTTCATGCATGTATTTTGAAATTTTTTCGAAAAAATTATAATGAAAGATAATTAGATTAATTAAATTAATCTAATATGTATATGATCTAATCATCAAATCAACCTACTCTAGAACCTATGACATGTTATGTTGCATATAAAATCTAAAATAATCCAAAGATAAAATCAGCATGCATGCATGTGAGCAGTAGATCACATCTACTTCTAATCTAAGTTTAGAACTCCATACCTGATCATGGGACGATGATCTTCACTGCTGAGAGATATGGTAGAGAGAATTTTTATTGATTTCTCATAGCCGCACATGCATCCGGCCTCTACGAATGTTCCACTTGAAGTTCCGATCTGTTCGATCTTCTCGAGAGTGCTAGCTCGCGTGAAGATCTTCTTCTTGACTGATTTGGATCTTTTTTTAAAATTTTTGAAACTTTTTTAAAGGTTAAAAATAAACATCTAGAAGAGATGGAAAGATAAAAAAATAAGGAGAAGAAAATAATTTTTTTCTATTTTATTCTCTCTTCCAAACCCTTAGAACCAAAAACTTGAAATTTAGATTATTGCGCACACCCTAAGAGAGAGGACCCTCCTCTCTATTTTTTACATCATGAACCATGTCCAAACTTCTACCATATGAAGAGCTCTCTTCTGGTATTTGACACACATAAAAGAAATTACAAAAGCCCCTTTTATAGGCATGTAAAGAGATGGGGTGAAGAGTCCTAGTGATCTTGGACTCTTATAGGATTCTACCTTCCTATCACAATTTCACATCCTAAAACATGCCAAAAAAATATGGCACTCCCCTTTCTATATTTTTTAATGTTAAATCAGTTCTCCAACTAATCTTCCACTAAAAATATCTTAAAATATTGTACATACAAGGAAAAAAAAATTTATTGACATGGAGAGGTTAATCTAGATGAGAACAGATTCTCTTGATAAAAAATATTTTGAAATCTAATTTCAAAATTTTTTTATCAAAACTAAATTAGATTTGGATGTGAGATAGATAAAGAAAAGGACTCTTTGATGTAAAAAAAATTGACATAAAATAATTTTATGCACAGAGATATATGACATGAAAATTGGGTTGGCACAGGGAGAAGAGTCCTATTCCAATAAGGACTCTAAGTTTCCTTATTTGAATCCAAATCAAATCACATCTGGTTTAGTCTAAATAAAATATATAAAATTTAATATAATTAAGTTTATAATTTTTTAATCAAATTTTAATCAAATTAAAAATTGATTGAACCAAAATCCTGATCAAATCAGAGACAATTCTCTCTTAGCGATTAGGTCATCTCATAATCTAATCGGATCAAACCTAATTAAATCTAATTTAATTAGATTTTATTTAATCCTCTTTACTCAATTAAATTGAGCTAATTAATAATTTAATTATTAATTAATCTTTTATTAATTCACTAACACTTGATGAATTAATTTATTATAACTTTTGCATAAGGTTAACCATCAATCGAATTGATGATTAAGCTCTTAAATGATTCTCAATCGTTGATCAGCCACATGATCAGTCAGAAATTTTTTTTGAGTGTGACCCCATAGGTTCGAACCTAAGTCAGTAGCACAGAAATACCTTCTTAAACTGATTGATGTAACTATCTAATAATGATAAACTGACGTCCGGATAGGTCGAATGATGGCAAAGTAACATTCAAGAACCTATTGGTGTATGGTTACCGTATAATTCATTTCTTTGATCCTAATGCTCGAGGATGACCTAAAATTTAACTGTTAATCCTAGATAAGTCATCCATATTATATTTCAATCTTTTTCAAATCTATCATATGGATTATTCGGATCCAGATTTTACTAAATTGAAATACACTGATGCATATCTCCTATTAATTCAGAGGGGTCAATCCTATCTTGAATCACGCACTGACTTGACAAGTACTTGACTGCATCTAAAAACTTTTCATCACTGAATTATGAATTTAGTCCGGCACCAAAGTACAGTAAATTGCTTGCAAGTCACTGTGGTGATCTCAAATCGGAGGGACACTTATACCCATACCCTTTGCGAGCTACTCTTGACAATAGAGTGCCCCACAGTTGGTCATGTTCGGTGATAATATACTCCTACATCTCACCTGTATGCCATACCAGTGTCTCCATACTATTTGGTTATGAGGATAACCAACGCATATGGCACACAACGACCTCCACTTGATATTGCTATTATCCTAGTAATAGCGTATCATTTGATTGTGAACCAGTTTAAAGACTATGCGATAAATCTTTTTTTATTGATCAAAGCAGTCCTAAGGACTTCATCATAATATAGGAGTTCGTTAGAAGATGTAATCTTATGATGAAAAATATCAAATAATTTTTATTATTTATTAATTTATATATATTTATAATCAGCACAATCGTCAAACGATTGACTTTAGGACATAATTTTTAATACTATCATGGTTTGCTAGGATTACTGCAGACTTTTGAGAAGGACCACCAGCTTCAAAAGGAGCTGATGCATTTAGTGGAAGGTTCATCTGCAAGTCGTCGATCCTTAGAAGAGGAAAGAAGAAGAAAGTGCAGAAAATTTGTACCGTCGATCCTAAGTAGAGTAAAACATTGAAAATTGATAAAAGCCAAATAGAATGCTTCTTCTATAAGAAGCTGGATCATTAGAAAAGAAATTATCCTACTTACATAGCCACTCTCGACCCAAACAGGCCTAAGAACAAGAGAAAAAAGTAAACGATTGCTTCACAAGATACTTATATGATAACTCCTTGTAATTTTTTTATTTGTGATACTACTATCTGGATACTAGATACTGAAAGTCCGATTAATATATATAATTCATTGTAAGGACTATAGGTAAGTAGAAAGTTTCGAGAGGACGAGCTATTTCTGAATATTGGAGATGGCAGCCATGTTCCAGTTCTGATCTTGAAAACTTTGCAGCATGTCTTCAAGTCCAGTAGTATCATGTTAGATGATTATCATTATTGTCCCTCTTTTTTGATGAACATCATCTCTGTAGGTCTTTTGATGAAATTTAGTTTTAATTTTATAATAAAAAATAATTTTTGTGATATCATTATGAATGATACTGTAATTATATGTAGACAATTAAGATATGACATATACATAATATCACGGCCTGCTGGTGTAATGTACATATCTAGTAAACATCCTAAAATAAACAATCTCAGTGAATCCTACCTTTGGCATTATAGGCTTGGTCATGTAAACAAAAATAAGATTAACAGATTAATCGAGGAGCGTGTCCTTGAAATAGATGATTGTGAATCATTACCAACCTGCGAATCTTATCTACTTGGTAAGATGACTAAGTCACTTTTTAAGAAAAAGGTGAAAGTGCCAATGATGTTCTAGGTCTCATATATACTGATATATGTGGACCTATGAACATAAATGCCAGAGGATGATACTACTACTTCATTATATTTACAGATGACCTATCAAGATATGGGTATGTCTATCTTATGAAGTATAAATCAGAATCATTTGAAATGTTCAAACGATTCTATGCTAAAGTAGAGAAACAGACTGACAAGAGTATTAAGATCCTTCGATCAGATCGAAGAACTGAATACCTCACCAGTAACTTTCTAATATATCTAGAAGAGAATGAGATTTTCTTATAGTGAACCCCTCCTAGAACATCACAATATAATGAGATGTCAGAAAGGAGGAATCAAACATTGTTAGACATGATCTGATTCATGATAGACTTTGTGAGTTTGCCAATCTCCTTTTGGAGATATTCTCTAACAATTGCTTGCTATATTCTGAATAAGGTGCGAGCAAGTCTGTCAATAAAACTCCATATGAGAAATAGACTGGACGTAAGTCGATGCTCTCACACCTTAGGATCTGGGAGTGTCCAGCTTATGTCAAGCATTTAAAGATAAATAAGCTTAGACCTGAGTCTGATAAATACTTGTCCATAAGATATCCAAAAAAAATTAAAGGGTACTACTTCTACCTGGCTGTAGAGCAAAAGGTGTTTGTCAGCAGCAGGGCAGTCTTTTTGGAAAAGGACTTCCTTAAAGAAGGAGCTAATGCCCGTAAAATTGAACTTGATGAAGTTCAAGAGATAAAAAGACCGACACACACAGAATTAGATTTGATTAGAGAATTGAATCCAGAGCCAATAGAGGTATGATTGAAGAGATTTGGTAGGGTATCACATCAGTCGGATAGATACTATGATTTTTTGATCCGAGACAGTGACCCCACCAAACTTGATGAGAACGATGAGGATCTGATCACCTATATAGAAGTCATGCAAAGATCTGACTCTCAAAAATAGCTTGAGGCCATAAAGTTCAAGATGGAGTCCATAGAGATCAATAGTGTATGGACACTAGTTGATCCATCCAAAAGAAAAAACCCATAGAGTGCAAGTGAATTTTCAAAAGAAAAAGAGGAGCGGACAGAAAGGTAGAGATCTATAAAGCTTGTCTAGTTATCAAGAGTTATCGTCAGTGTTATGGTATTAACTATGATGAGACGTTCTCTCCTGTGACAATGCTCAAGTCTATCCGGATTATGTTTGCTATCACTGCATACTTAGATTATGAGATCTGACAAATGGATGTCAAAACCACTTTCCTTGATGAGAAGCTAAAAGAAGAGGCGTATATGATATAGCCTGAAGGATTCACATTCACAGACGAGTCTAAGGTATGCAAGCTAAACAGATCTATTTATGGACTTAAACAGGCATCTAGGAGTTGGAACATGCATTTTGATAAGATGGTCAACATATATGGCTTCATTAGGAATGGAGAAAAATCTTGCATCTATAAATGGGCTACTGATTCTGTAGTCATCTTCCTTGTGCTGTATGTAGATGACATATTGTTAATAAAAAATGACATCCCAGCTTTGCAGAGTATGAAGCTGTAGTTATCATCACAGTTCTCCATAAAGGACTTGAGAGAAGCATCCTACATCCTAGAGATGAAGATCTATAGGGATAGATCTAGAAGGTTACTTGGATTGACCCAATCCACATACATTGATACCATATTGAAATAGTTCAATATGGAGAATTTCAAAAAAGGCTATCTTTTGATAGGTCATGGAATTACTCTCTTCAAGAAAGATTATCCGACAACCCCTTAGGAGAGAGAGCGCATGAGTAGAATACCATATGCTTCAGTAGTGGGATCTATATACGCCATGATGTGTATGAGGTTGAATGTGATCTATTCACTAGGGGTAGTGAATAGGTACCAATCTGATCTGAAAAAAATCATTGGAAGGTTGTGAAAATAATCCTTAAGTATTTGAGAAATACTAAAGATCAATGGCTTATCTATGAAGATACTGATCTGAAACTTATGGGATATACTGATTCTAATTTTTAGTCAGATTATGATGACAGCAGAAGTGTGTCAAGCTATGTATTTACCTTGAATGAAGGAGCTGTTTGTTGAAAGAGTTCCAAGCAACATACTGTGGCCGATTCTGTATGCAAAATAAAATACATTACTGCATCCGATGCTGCAAAGGAGATGGTGTAGTTGAGAAAATTTATCATCGAGCTGGAAGTTACACCTTCTATTGATGGCCCTATCCTGCTGTACCGTGTAGCTCTGATGCCATAGCTCAGATGAGAGAACCAAAGTCATACTAGTGCACTAAGCATATTCTGCACCCCTATCACCTGATACGAGAGATAATGGATCGAGGTGACGTCGAGTTTCAAAAGATTGATGGAAAGGAGAACCTAGCTGACCCCTTCATTAAAGCTCTCAGGATCAAAAAGTTCGATAACTTCAAATGAAAGATGGGTATAAGATACTATCCCGATTGGCTTTAGTCCAAGTGAGAGTTATCAAAAAATGTATCCTAAAATTAATTATATGATGATTAAGTTTCTTTTTGTATATGAATTATTCATCAATAAATAAAAGTTATTTTGGCATTATTCATCACAAAGTTGCATCTTCCTTATAGAACTCTTATGTTGTGATGAAGTCCTTAGAACTATGTTAATAATTGATAAAGAGAAGATTTATTATATAGTTCTTAAACATGTTCGTGACTAAATGATATGTCATTACAGGATGATGACATTTATCAAGTGGAGGTCATTGTGTGTCATATGAGTTGGTTGTCCTCTTAACCAAGGAGTGTGGTGACACTGGTATGGCATATAGGTGAGATGTAGGAGTACATCATCACTGAATAAGTGACTCACCTGCTGAGCGTTCTACTGTCAAGAGCTACTTGCGAAGCGTATGGATGTAAGTATCCCTTAGACCTAAAATCACTATAGTAACTTATAAGCAACTCATTGTACTTTGGTATCAGACTATCTGAATTTCTAATGTAGTGATGAAAGACTACTGGGTATAGTCAAGTACTTGTGAAGTCTATGTATGGATCAAAATAAAATTGATCCCTCTAGATTATAAGAGCTGATGTATCACTGTATTTCAATTTAGTAAAGCCTTGGCTAAAGTAATCCATGAGATGGATTTGAAAGGTTGAAATATAATGTGGATGGAACACGCTGGGTTGACAGTTAACCCTAGATCATCCTAGAACATTCAAGGTCAAAGAGATGAATTATGCAATAACCATATGCATAGGTTCTAAAATATTTTTTTACAATTATTCGATCTATTCGAACGTCGAAAATCATTGCTAGATGGTATCTTCGATTGATGTAGGAATCGGTTCCTGTACTACTGGCTTAGTGTTTGAACTTATGGAGTCACGTATACAAGTCAGGCAATATAGAAAAGTATTGATCTATATTTATATATCTAATTTGAAAGTACTTGAATTGATTGAATATATAGACTAATTTGATTGAGAATTAAGTTATGGATCAAACAAGATTGAAGAGTTGACTATGTCTAGCTAGCACTACACATGAAATTCAGGTTTAATCCTAAGGATGAACAGTTTTTGATCTATGATTCAAGGAGTCTATGAAAGATTTGATTAAAGTGCTAATTAATTTTAGATTTGATCTGATTTAATTAGGCTTAATTGGGTTTAAAATTTTAAATTAGACTTGATCCTAAATCCTAAACAGTTTAGGATTGACAGTCTTTCAAAATTATTTCGAATCAGCTTCGAATTGAATTCGAATTGATCCAATTTTAGATGAGATCCTTAGAATCTATTTTCACTGAGACTCTCTCACCTCCATAGCCGACCAGCACCTAGTATAGTGCTAGTTGTGGGCCGTCCCACATGGGTGTGGGCATGGGTGCAAAGTAGGCGCCATGTGACGCACCAATCCTTTCTCTTGTAGAAATCCTTCTTTGATAAGTTATGGACTGATTCAAAGCTTGATTAAATTAAGAGTTCTATTTTTATTAGGTCATGAGAATCATCTATAAATAGAGAGAGTCTTTATCTATGGATGGATAGCAATCAAAGTGTGAGAAAAGAGAAAAAGAGAGAGAGGTGTGAGGCATTGTGGGCGTCCCATCCTTGGTGTATCTCCCTCCTTACCGCCCCTCTTTTCCTAGACATGGGCCCTCTTTGGACATCCTCCTTGCTAGTGTGAGGTGTCACACTAGCATCTCTCTTCCCTCTCTTGGTGGCCTTGCAAAGGTATTTCAATTTGAAGCTTCATCCCACTTTCTTGCAGAGCTTGACGTGCGCGGGAAGTAGAAGGCCTATAGATCCAAGCCTATGCGAAGGTTTGAATTTAGATTCTAGGGATTTGATCCTTATTCCACTGTAATACATGTAAAGATTTGATCTTTATTTAGTTAGATATATAAAAAAATTTTAGATACAACCCTAGTTATCTGTGAGAAACAGGCTTTCTTTCCCTTTAGGAGTGCCATCGATTGGCCTCGATGTGGTTGTGACACTCGGAGGTGACCCATCAGGCATCATCATCATCATGGTCAGCTATCAAAATGGGCGGGTGCTTCAGTGGCAGTAGGTGGATGCGACGACAATCATGCAGGCATGGCTACAACCATCATCGTGGGTGGTGACCGACGGAGTGGACGTGGAGGAGAGGGTTGGTGCTATGAAGGATGGGCTCGGGTTGGCCTAATTGGGCTCGGGCCTAGCTTGGGCTAGTCTCAGGCCTATTTTTTTCCAAAATAATCGGATTTAAGCTCGGCCTGAAGCCTGAAAAAATTTTTCGGATTGGACTCGAGCAAGGGTATGGCCCGACCTGGTCCAATCAGGTCCAGTTCTAGCCTTATCTAACATCTTCAATCTTTATCGAATTATTTCCACACACCTTGCCCTGAACTCCATTGGAATCCTTTGCTCCTTTATCATCATCTGTGACATCCTCCATATTTCTCAAAAGCTATCTCTTTTTTGATCCCTTTTTCTTCTAAAGAGATATCCTTAAGAGAGGGGTTAGTGGTACTTTTGCCCTCGACCCCATTGCCAGTTTATCACTGGACTTCCCTCATCCATCCATGGGTGGAGGAACAAATTTTTCTTTGTTTTGGCTGATCACCCTTGAAGCTTCTACCCATTTAGTCTGAGCCCAATCAGTCATTGAATAGAAATAATACTATACTTAATGGGGTTCGAGAAGACTTCCACCTATTGCTCGATGTTGAGGTGCCACCCCAGCACCAGCTATTGATCGAGCAAAATCCATACGATGTTGGGCTTAGCCTGGTCAATTTTTTAGGTATAGACTTAGTTTTTCTCCCATTTTCCTCATGATGTCTAACTTTAGTGCCTTTTGACTAACTCTTATGCTTGGTGCTTCATTGATGAGGCCATCTGCTGAAGCGATTCAGAATGTTGTAAGGAAGAAGTTAGCATTATAATGAGGGAGTCTTCTTGGGAGTCCTTGAACCAGAAGAAGTGAAGGGAGAGGTCAGAAGCCCCACAGCATGGAGGATGGCCCTTGCACCAAGTATAGCCACTTCACCTCGATCGACACCGACATCCCGAGCATCGAGTTCAGCACCAACTGAGGTCGATGATGACCTAGTCATCATTGAGTCCACCCCCGCCAGTGCCGCACAACTAGTGTCAGAGCTGGGTCCATCTCGGGCTCTCACCTCACCAGCCTGCTTCATGCCAATAGTGGAGTCTTTTGCTGCCCTCATTGATGAGTCATCAGCCATAGTCTGGAGGAAAGCATCGCAGTCTCCTTTAGATGCATTTGAGGAAGAATTCATCACCTTGGGTGAGTGATTCTACTTTTCAAAGCCCTTAACTTGCCGAGGACCTAATGAAGCTGACACTATTGCCCGTCAATTAAGAGGTGAGGAAGGCTGGTCTGATGGATGAGACAATGTCATCCTCCTGCACTGCTCCCCTTGAGGTATGTTCGATCTGCTTCTTTCTTTGTTCTCATTGACATTTTGGTTCCTCGACTTAATCATTTTCCCCCTTTTTGTAGCTGATGCACAATATCACCATCATGCATGAGGGGCTGATCGGCTTTAGCTAGCTCAACCACACTTTAGAGGAGAGAGCCCAAGCTGCTGAGGCCCAAGCCGAAGTCATCGAGGAGCTACTCAAGGTCGCTAAGGATTGGGAGGTTAGGAGGATAAAATAGAAGGCCCAACTAAACACCAAATTCATGACTGCCCAAAAGAAAGTGGTCGAGCTCGAGGTGCAGCTCGTAAAGGAGAAGAAGGCTGTCATCAAGCTTGAAAAGGAGCTCAACCTCTACAAGCCGGCCCTTATAGCTCTAAAAGTCAAGAGGGTGGCCAACGAGGAAGCTACCTGAACTGCTGAGAAGAAAACTATGCCCGCTACCACCAGAGAAGCTATCGCCTGGGGGATCTCCAAATATAAGGAGTCCCTAAACTTTGAGGATGAGGTCATATAACATGTGGTAAATGAATATTGGATTGGCTTCGATGATTGTAAGGGCCCGATCATCTTGTTGTTCCCCGACCTGGACTTGAGCAAGCTCGAAGGGGAAGATGGAGGAGGTCATGAAGTCTCCGAAGAAGCCGATGAGGAGCAAACCAAAGTTGAACCTACCACAAGGACCAAGCTAATATCTTGCGATGTTGTCATCAGGACATCGTGATTATCAGTTTAAATCCAACTTTTAAAAAAAATTAAAAATATGTAGAAAATAATGAGTTGGGTCGATTCCACAGAGAAGGCAGTACTGATTTAAAATTTTTGATTTTATAAAAAAAAGATGTAAAAAAATAATTAAAATTAAAAAATAAAAATTAAAAGTGTGAGAAAAAAAATTTGGTATTAAGATTTACTGTCTAGATCTTAGCTTCTACTTATAAAAAAATAAAGAACAAAAATTTAAAATGTATAAAAATAACTTGGTACTAAGATCTACTATCTAGATCTTAGTGTCTCCTTGCAATAAAAATAAAGAACAAAAATTTAAAATATAAGAAAATAAATTTTATATTAATTAAAAATAAAATTTAATTATAAAAAATTTTAAAAAATAAGTAAATAAAATAAAATAAATGATAACAAAAAATTCATAGTCGATTGATGCAGCCTCATCGAAAAGATGGTTGATGACCTTTTCTTCTTCTTTCAAACTCCTCAGAGCATGCTGGACTTCTTCTTCTTCTTCCTTTTTGGATATGATCTTCGAGATGGTGTAGGCATGGAGATAGTGTTAGATATATATCCTAGAAGCTAATATGATTGACACATTGTAATAAATCTAGGACATAATTTTATACTTAATACATTGATTTGATCAATAAAAGGACAAGTTTATTTTTCATTCAAGTGTGATGTGTCTTTAAATCATCCATGAAATTAATTTTTGATATATATTCTCAAGATGTTGAGAATTAGATACATATATTTAATTCTTAAAAATTTTCGATCATAGGATCATCATAAGGACGGTGATCGATCCGGATAGATTGGCGCACAGATCGCTTCCTTCAGGATAGATGCATCTCTAGTTTATAGTATAGAGACATTAGATGATGAGTGCAGATAGTTGTTAGAGAACAACTAGTACTGAGCGTGACTATATGAGAGATTACTTAGATTTTTACTCGATCATCAGTGATCATCTCGATGCTGTAGTGGTGTGACTGATTCTTTGACCTGAGATGGCACTGCTACTCACAGTGAAGCTACTGGAGTTTGATTGACATATAAACATAGGTCTCAATAAGCCTTTGTAGTGGATATTGACAATAGTTAGTCCACTGTTGGAGTAAGATGTACATCAAGATGGGATCTATCGACCTTGTTAGAAAGGAGTAGTCCTATAAAATTTGAGAGGCTAAGTCCGAGAATCTGTAGTCATAGTAGTGTGATTGATGGAAAAGAGTTTTCATAGAAGTCATAACTAAACTTGAGCTAATCGAATTTATCATGTAACTGATATTGAGGTTTGACAATTTGTTCATGACCTACCATCTAGTCGGGACTCACGATAGAGGGACTTAATCACACGTTAACTACATCTAGAGGTTCATTTTAGTTCTACTAGGTTACCACTACATATGCTAGGTGTTACTGATAGATTGTGAGAGCTCACTAGGGTTGTTCTGGATCGACAATCTTTTATGAATTAGAATGAAATTGTTCCGACCTATTGAAAAGAGTTTCAATGATATTTTGATAGAGATTATTATATATCTCACTACCAGATAGAATTAAACCTATGAGGTCACACAATAAAAGAATTAAACCTGAAATTAGCAATTAAACTTATGAAGTATCAATTGGGTTTAGAGAAATCCGATTGGGTTCAAGATAATCTTGCTAGCACATAGTTGGACCCAATTTTTCTTTCTATTTGGATTTTTTATTTGATAAGATAATTCAAACTTAATTACCTGCTAATAACCTAAATGAATAAAATCTATTGGACTCCAATTGTTGGGTGTCTAAGATTTTGTATCATATGAATTAAGGGTGCAAGTTCTTTATTAATTTCCTTGATAGTTATTACAGGGTGCCACCTTGATTGGATCAAGTTGGATGTGTCCTATGATTGGAGGGCTTTTCGATTTCACATAGGGCATCCCTTGGGTGCAAAAGAGTGTGTGAATAATTGGGTGCAAGGGCTCCAAGAGTTGGTGCCTAATATAATTTCTAATGTAAGTTAAATAATTTAAGTTATTAGGAAACCTAATGCAAGTAGAACATGTATTATAAGATTGAATAGGATTCAATCTTCATGCCTATTTAAAAGGAACTCCCTTAAGGTCCCTAAAGCATCTAACCAGTAGCCCACACATCCCATAGGAGGTGCCCACGCCCTCTCTTCCTCTCCCTTTCTCTTCTCCCTTGGCATCCCACACGACCCACCTAGTTGGGACGTCCCACTTCTTCCTCACGCCCAAGCTATTGGGCATCCCTCCATTGCTGGTTTTCAAAGCTTGGTAGCAACACAAAGCAAGGGAGAAAGGCAAGAGAAGAAGAAGATCAAAAAAAGAGATCAAGTATTGATCGCAATATAGGCTTCATTCAAATTCAGCAGGTTGAATTTTTTTAGAAAAAAAAAATAATTTGAAGAGGCTATTCCAAGCTGATTCTGAGTGGATATCCATAGAGGTTGGATATTTGTATGGTTAGAATAAAAAAATTTTCTTCCAAATTTAGATTCAAAGAAAGGGATTGCGAAACAGATATACGATTTGATCACAATCTGAATTTCAGCATATGTCAATTTCAGCACATGAACTATATCCTTGTAGTTTTATATTTTTATGCATGCATGATTCAGATTAAAAGTATTTTAATCTTATATTTTATTGTGGTATTTAGAAAATAAAGTTTTGAAACAGACGTGCATGCCCCAAACCTTAAATTCTAATAATGGTATCAGAGCCACGGATTTCATATTGCTAAAATTGTCATACATATTTTGAAAAAGATTTTAAAATCTAAGTTTTCTTTGATACATGAGATGTATAGATGAATCTTTGAATCTAGTATTTTATTTTGAATTTAATTTTAAAACACAGTTGATATGTGAAAGCATGCATAAATCTGAATTTTGATTTAGAACGGTTTCTAGTTCATGTTCACATGATATGTAGATGCATGTATAAATCTAAAATTTTATATGATCTGATTCATTATTCATATATAAGATATATGATTGCATGTTTAGGTTATAAGATTACTTTTAATATGATTCATGATTAGTATATGAGATGTATGATATCATGTAGTAGATCTGAATTTTATTTAAATCTGAATTTTACATACATATATGTGATATATATTTGTATGTTAAATCTGAAAATTATTTTCTGATTTAAAACTTACTTTTATGCAAAGAATTTAGATCTAAAATTTGATTTTAGAATCTAAAATTTGTGTTTGTGCGTGAAGGTTTTGGTTATGAAAAAATCATAAATTAGGTCATGTAATAGGATTACATCTAAGATTTTTGATTTAAATCGTATGGGTCTAATTCGATTAAGTAATTGATCAAATCGAGTCAGGTATTGATTAGGTTCAGATCAATTAAGTTAAATGATCATGCAATTATTGTTGATCAAATTGATTAAGTCCTATATGTAGAATCGATTAACCTAAGGATCTAATTCGGCTCGTTGGTTTGAGCCTGATTCACTTGAGTTAACCTGTTTGGACCAATTGATCTATTGGTATCTAAGATAAGTTATTAAGACATGATTATTTAATTAATTTCGTTTGCTTACTTGACTAATTTATTGATGTCTAAGAAAAGCAACGGAGGAACCCCCACCGATCTCGACTTACCTGGTCAATTTGGAAGATTGGATCTTAAATTGAGTTGCTTAGTGGTTTGGTTTAGTCCATGCCAATTAGATCGATCATATGATGACTGATTAGATGAGACCTAAATCTAAATTTTTTCACAAATATTAAGTCCATAGGTCTTCCATCATTGTAGATGTGTGGGCATGCTACCAGCATTGATTGTTCTCGACTGGTCACAGTGGTTCAGTCACATCGAAAATATGCAACCACTCTATTAGCAAAGAGTTGCTTCAGAATAAGGATGGGGTTGGACCTAATAACAGTTAGGCGAGGGACTCAATAACAGCCTTGTACTTGCTTGTGAACGGTGGGTTAGACTTAACTAAAAAGAATAGGCAATAACTGTTAGGTGAGCCCACATGACTTAGAGACCAAGTCACTACAATATACTTAGAGAAGCATTTGGGCAAAGAGTTGCCTACGCATCGGTGTACATATTA
Source organism: Elaeis guineensis (assembly GCF_000442705.2). Lineage (NCBI taxonomy): Eukaryota > Viridiplantae > Streptophyta > Magnoliopsida > Arecales > Arecaceae > Elaeis > Elaeis guineensis. The sequence continues at coordinate 19,805,300 of NC_025994.2, forward strand.
TCAATAACTGTTAGATGAGGTCCATGGAATCGGTGGGATCGCAGCACCCACTAGGAATCCTTTGTCGCGTTAAGATTTTTGTTTCCTTCTCGAAGAGTAGAGGGATCCGATAAATTAGTAGGAGTCATTGTTTGCATCTTAAAGTTCCTAGAAGTAAATATAACAATTAAGTATAAAAGTATAACTTGAATCTCTACTCTTGCAGTTAAACAATGTCAACCTCAAATTCTCTAGCTCGCATTCTTGAAACCAATCGTTTGACTGGTATGAATTACAAAGACTAGCTCAAAAACCTCAGGATTATCCTGACCTCAAAAAAATTAGGTCATGTACTCGATCAAGAACCCATAGTGTTACCAAACCGTCCTACTGCTGTGCAAAAGGTTGCTTTTGAGAAATGGATGAATGAAGATAGTTGGGTTAAGTGTTATATGCTGGCATCTATGTCAAACGAATTACAAAGCTAGCATGAGAATATGCCTACTGCCAGGGCTATGATCACTCACCTGTAAGAGTTGTATAGTGAGCAGAGCCATACAGCGTGCTTCGAGATGTCCAAAAGACTCTTCAATCTGAAGATGCATGAAGGGCAGTCAGTCCATGAGCACTATATGACAGTGATCAAGGATATTGAGAAGCTTGGAAAGCTCGAGCTAGAAATACAAGAAATTACAAATAGATCTGATCCTTCAATCCCTTACAAGTTCATATAGTCAATTTATTATAAATTTTCATATGAACAAGCTCGATTGCACTATATCCGAACTAATCGACATGTTGGTCACTACAGAGAGAACCTTGAAGAGTTCAAAAGATACTGTTCTCACTGTGGAGCAGACTTCTTCTAAGAGAAAGTCTACTGAAAAGAGAAAGTTAAATCCGTCAAGAAGCAGAAGAATGAGAACAGGCCAAAGAAGGAAGTTTCTAACAAGATCAAAGTAAAGAGCAAATATTTTCACTATCATGCTGAAGGCCACTGGAGAAAGAACTGTCCAAAATACTTGAAGAGCCTAAAGATCAAAAATGATGATAAATCTTCCGAAGGTATGCTCGTAATTGAATCTAACCTTACGGTTTCTTCTACTTCTAGTTGGGTATTAGACTCTGACTCGAGTGCTTATATATATACCTCAATGCAGGATCTGATAAAAAGTAAGAGATTGAGGGAAGGTGACATGATCTTTCGGATCGGTAATGGAGCAAAAGTTACTGCAGAGGCCGTTGGCACTTATCCTCTTCGATTATCGTCTAGTGTTAGATTAGATTTAAAGGACTATTATTATGTTTCTGTAGCTAGTCAAAATTTGATTTTATGTCTGTGCTAGCACAGAAAGGTTTTGAAATTAGTTTCAATAAAGATTTTTGTTCTATTTATTTATAAAATAAATTGATTATACGAGGTCTTTTAATTGACAGTCTTTATCACTTGCATGTTGATGTGAATGTGAACTTAAATGAGCAAATAGTGAGTGTCGTAGGCCAAAAGAGACCCAGAGATGAAATTAATCAGAAGTACTTGTGGCACCATAGACTAGGTCATATTAGAGAGGACAGGATAAACAGACCAAAAAAAGATGGGATCCTTGGCTTTGTTAACCCAAAGTCATATCCATCTTGCGAATCTTGCCTTCGAAAAAAAATGGTCAAGTTACCCTTTGTAGGACATGAGGAAAAGGCCATTAAGTTACTTACTCTAGTATACACTGATGTGTGTGGGCCATTTGATGTGTAGGTCAAGGGTGATTATACCTACTTCATTATCTTTATCGATGATCTGTCTAGGTACGGATATGTGTATCTGATGAAACACGAGTCTGAGACCTTTGAAAAGTTCAAAAAATTTAGACATAAAGTAGAAAAATAAACAGACAAACCCACTAAGGTTCTTCGATCTGATTGAGGAGGTGAATATATTAGTTGAAAATTTTGGGATATCTTAAGGATAACGGTATAATCTTTCAATGGATGCCTCCTGGAATACCTCAGCTCAACAAGGTATCTGAAAGGAGAAACATGACTCTATTGGATATAGTCAAGTCTATAATGAGCTTCACTGATCTACCCTTATATCTTTGGGGATATGCCTTGTTAACCGTAATTCATCTGTTGAATAAGATTCCATCAAAATTCATTCCTACCACATTATATGAGATATGGTTCGGTAAAAAAATGAGTCTAGGTTATTTTAAGACTAGGAGATATTTGGCCTATGTCAAGAGACAGATGGTGGATAAGTTAGAGGATAGATCTATTATAGCTTATTTCATAGGATATCCAAAAGAATTCATAAGATACTACTACTTTTCACAAGACCACAATGTGATTGTGAGTTAAAATATCATATTTTTAAAAAAATAATTTATCCAGGATGGTGGCAGTCAGAGGATAGTTAAGCTCAAAGAGAAGGTCTCTGAAGAGCAAAAAGCTATAGATCCTCAAGAACCCGTTATTCATGAGCCAGTAGTAGATGTTTCTCAACCACCTCGTAGATCTAGCAGGATTTTCCGACCTACTGAAAGGTACATGGGTATGCTTACGGAGGAAATAAAGAAAATATTTCTTATGGGAGATAAGGGTCATGGTGATGATCCTAACAACTTTGATGAGGCGATATCTGACATCGATTTTGAAAAATAGTTAGATACTATGAAATCAAAAATTGACTCAATGCACTCGAACGAAGTATGGACCTTAGTGGATCCACCTGAGGGTATTGTACTCATTAGGTATAAATGGATCTACAAAAGAAAAGCTAGGCTTGTAGCTAAAGGTTATAGTCAGTGCGAGGGCATTGACTATCAGAAAATCTTCTCGTCCGTAGCTATGCTGAAATCCATCCACACTCTGCTTGCTGTTACAGCTTACTATGATTATAAAATTTGGCAGATGGATGTGAAAACTACTTTTTTGAATGGATATCTTAAGGAAGATATCTATATGGAGCAGCCTATTGGTTTCACATCTGGTGATGGTGATCATAGAGTCTACAAGCTGTAAAGATCCATATACAGATTAAAGCAAGCTTCTTAAAGTTGGAATCATCATTTTGATGAGATAATCAAATCATTTGATTTCATAAAAATGAAGAGAAACCATATGTATATAAAAAGATCAGTGGAAACGCGATAACATTCTCGTATTGTATGTGGATGATATTCTCCTCATTGGAAATGATATTCCTATGCTGATCATGGTCAAAAGATGGTTATCCAAAGAATTCTCATGAAATACCTAGGAAAAGCATCCTATATTCTTGGAATAAAAGTCTATAGAAATAGACCTAAATGGATGCTTGACTTGTCACAAAAGCTGTATATAGAGAAAGTATTGAAGAGGTTCAGCATGAAAAATTCCAAAAGAGATCTTTTACCTCTTAGGCATGGTATTAATCTCTCCAAGATGATGTGTCCGACCACATCTGAGGAAGTGCAGCGCATAAGTAGGATTCCTTATGCCTCGACCATAGGAAGCCTTATGTATGCCATACTATGTACTTGATCTGATATTATCCTTACTGTGAGTGTCATGAGCAGGTATGAGTCGAATCCAGACAAGGAGTACTGGATAGCTGTGAAGAACATCCTTAAGTACTTAAGAAGGACTAAAGATTTGTTCTTGGTCTTTGGAGGAGATTTTGAGTTGCGAGTCGAGGAGTATACTGAGTCAGACTTCATGTCTGATACTGATGATAGAATGTCCACATTAGGGTGTATTCTTGAAAGGGTTCTGAGTAATCAAACAGTGGAGGCTGAGTATCTTGTAGATGTGTAGGATGAATTTTGATTCTAATGTTAGTTGTAGAACTGGATGTCATGTCATTAGATGCCATGACATAGTACTGTAAAGATAATGACACCATAGTCCCTGCTAAGGAGCCAAGATCTTATCAGAAGTCCAAGCAAATAGAGTAACGGTATACACGACTATCTTGAAAAGAAACATATCAAGATGCAAAGAGTAGACTCCATGAACAATGTGGTGGACCTGCTGACAAAGCAATTGAGCCAACCAAAAATAGAAGTCCACCTTGAGAAGATGGGACTTAGATTTGTGGCCAATTGATTTTAGTCCAAGTGAAAGATTGTTAGATATATGTCTTAGAAGCCAATATGGCTGACACATTTAATAAATTTAGGATATAATTTTATACTTAATACATTGATTTGATTAATAAAAGGATAAGTTTATTTTTTATTCAAGTATGATGTGTCCTTGAATCATCCATGGAATTAATTTTCGATATATATTCTCAAGGTGTTGAGAATTAGAGATATATATTTAATTTCTAAATACTTCTGATCATAGGATCATTATGCGGATGGTGATTGATCTGGATAGACTAACCACAAATCGCTTCCTTCAAGATAGATAAATCTCTAGTCTATAGTGTAGAGACACTGAGCGATGAGTGCAGATAGTTGTTAGAGAATAACTAGTACTGAGCGTGACCATATGAGAGATCACTTAATTTTTACTCGATCATCAGTGATCATCTCGATGCTGTAGTAGTGTGACTGGTACTTTGATCTGAGATGGCACTACTGCTCGCAATGAGGTTACTGAAGTTTGATTGATACATAAATATGGATCTCAATGAGCCCTTGTAGTAAATATTGATGATAGTTGTCCACTGTAGGAGTAAGATGTACATCAAGATGGGATCTATCAATCTTGTAGAAAGGAGTAGTTCTATGAAATTTGATAGGCTAAGTTCGAGAATCTGTGGCCACAGTAGTATGATTGATAGAAAAGAGTTTTTATAAAAGTCACTACTAGACTTGAGCTAATTGAATCTATCATATGACTGATGTTGAGGTTTGATGATTTATCCATGATTGTCATTTAATCGCGACTCACGATAAAAGAACTGAATCACATGTTAACTATACTTAAAGATTCATTTCAGTTCTACTGAGTTGCCATTACTACTGCTAGGTGTCACTGGTGATTGTGAGAGCTCACTATGATTGTTCTGGATCAATAATCTTTGATGAGTTAGAGTAAATTTTTCTGACCCATTGAAAAGAGTTTCAATGATACCTTGATAGAGATCATTATATATCTCACTACTAAATAGAATTAAACCTATGGGGTCACACAACAAAGGGATTAAGTTAGAAATTAACAATTGAACTTATGAAGTATCAATTGGGTTTGGAGAAATCCGATTGGATTCAAGATAATCTTGTTAGCACATGGTTGAACCCAATTTCTCTTTCGTTTGGATTTCTTATTTGATAAGATAATTCAAACTTAATTATATACTAATAATCTAAATAATTAGATTTATTGGACTCCAATTGTTGGGTGTCTAAGATTTTGGATCATATGAATTAAGGTGCAAGTCCCTTATTAATTTTCTTGATAGTTATTACGGGGCGCCACCTTGATTGGATCAAGTTGGACATGTCTTATGATTGGAGGGCCTTTTGATTTTATATGTGGCATCCCTTAGGTGCAAAAGAGGGTGTGAATAATTAGGTGCAAGGACTTCAAGAGTCAGTGCCTAATAGAATTCCTAATGTAAGTTAAATAACTTAAATTATTAGGAAACCTAATGTAAGTAGGATTTATATTATGAGATTGAAAAGGATTCAATCCTCATGCCTATTTAAAGAGACCTCCCTTAAGGTCCCTAGAGCATCCAACTAGTAGCCCACATACCCCATAGGAGGGCCCACGCCCTCTCTTTCTCTCCCTTTCTCTTCTCCCTTGGCATCCCACACATCCCACCAAGTTGGGACGTCCCACTTCTTCCTCACGCCCAAGCTCTTGAGCATCCCTCTATTGCTGGTTTATAGAGCATGATAGCAGCATAAAGCAAGAGAGAAAGGCAAGAGAAGAAGAAAATCAAGGATAGAGATCAAGTGTTGATCGCGATCCAGGCTTCGTTCAGATTTAGCAGACTGAATTTTTTTAGAAAAAAAAAATTCATTAGAAGACAGCTGTTCCAGGTTGATCTCAAGTGAATATCCATAGAGGCTGGATACTTATACGGCTAGAAAAATATCTCTTCTCTTTTAGATCCAGATTTGAAGAAAGAGATTGCGAAACAGGTATGCGATTTGATCACAATCTGAATTTTAGCATATGTCAATTTCAACATATGAATTAGATCCTTATAGTTTTATATTTTTATGCATGCATGATTCAGATTAAGAGTATTTTAATCTTGTATTCCATCACAGTATTTAAAAAATAAAGTTTTGAAATACACATGCATGCCCCAAACCTCAAATTCCAACAGATAGTGTAAGAATAAAGCTCTCTTCTAAGCACCTCTTTTTTAGAAGCCTTCCCACAATCCAAAGCTTGCTTGCTACCTTCCCTTGAGCCTCTCCCTCTCTTGGATGATTTTTCTTGTATGCTTGGACCCCTTATGTTTAGTTCCCCTAGCCAGCATCAACTCCGACCATTGATCTCGCCCCTGGATCGCTTGGAGTCAACAGATCGCACATAAGATGTGGGCCACCACCGCTAGATATGGGACAGAGTGTTTTTGGCCATTCGATCGAGTGTTTTAGTGCCTCTCAACCGTCGATCAGCATAAATCCAACCTGCCTCTCTGTGCACCGCAATGTGGACTGGCTACTATTTGGTGGATCATGACCCAGATTCTTTGGATTGGATTGGTCAATCGTACACCAACTGCTTTAAAATTAATTTTGGGCCAATTTTTCACCAATTTTTGGGTTGGATTTTGGCTGATTTTTTTGGGCCTCTTTCTTGTTCTTCATTTCCAATATTTTTTTCTATGTACATGATGAATTGAGCTTAGATTTGGGCTTAATTGGGCTTAATGTGATTAAATCTTCATGATTAATAATTCATGAAAAAGAGCATAACAAGTATCAAATATAAATTAATAAAGATTAAATATCTAATATTTTAATACTTTTTATGCCATATTTAATGCACTAATAACACCTCCCAACTTGAATTTTGCTCGTTCTCAAGTAAAAAAAGGATTTAGAGTTAAGTACCTTTTAACTTAGAGTTTCAAATTTTACCAGGTAATTTTTAAAAAAATCATTGATATTCAGTAGAGCGTGAGTGAGGTATGTTATTGGAGTATTAGTACTAATTAATGTAGGAGTTACATGAAGAATACTAAATCTTTTCTGAATTTTTTCTAAATCGCCCCTACCTTTATTTCTAAATCATCTAACTTTCATATAGGCGACTGTATTATTACTTCCATCATTTATTATAAAAATATCTTTATATTGTCCACTTTTTGATGTGAACCACAATGCTTACTTAGGCGAAGAGATCCGATTACTCCGTGGGAGACCAATGTTTAGACTTTGCTCTTCTTTTTTTTTTAATATTGTACTACTATTGAGCATCATAACCCCTTAAGCTTTCTGTCTAACCCATGTTGTGAGTTTTCAGCCAACAACTCCTGAACCAGATATCTTTAGGATACTAGGTATAAAATATCTCTCAGACTTACTAGCTCGAATCAAACAGGCCACGAGTTAAGACTAACTTTACAATAGAGCTTTTTTGCCCTTCATATCTTTTGATGCGAAACTCAATACTTACTTAGGTAGAGAGATCCAGTTACTTAGCATGAAGTTTTTGAAAAATTTTTTATATAAAGAAATGTATAGTTACCCTACGCAAGCCCATAGGAAGTAAACTCTTCTTTGATGCTGATAGAAAAAATTAAAAGCACTTATGAAAAAAATATTTATGTTCAAAACTTAACTCTTTATTAAATTTTTTTAATACTTGATCCCTCAATATCTCATAAATTCTGATCTATACATCAATTTTTTTAAAAAAAATGCTTAGTTCTACTCGATTCTTAAGCATAATCGGATGCCTAAATGCTAAATACTAACTTATTTGAGGAATTTTAAAAAAAAATTATTATTCTTCCCTTCAACTTAATCGACATTATCCTTAATGGAGTAGAAAAAATAAAGGTTACAGATAAAGAGAAAGAAAAAGAGAGATATTACCTGACCCAGATGTGTACTTAGTTTAGCCTGGTCTTCATGATTCCACTCGATGTCTTTTCAAAATTAGTTCTTCCTCCAAATTAATCCTAAACTTAAAAAGAAGGTAAGCTAAAAATAAAAAGGAGATTCCAATGTAAAAGCTAGGTTGCCTCTTAGGAGCACTAAATTTACCATCTTCAGTCAAACACGAGTTGGATTCCTAAATAGACTGAAAAGAAAAATGAAAGTCAAATGCAAAGATCTAGGTTGCCTCCCAAGAGTGCTATGTTTAAAGTCTTTAGCCAGACTATGTCAATTCTCTCACCTATCCCATATTGAATATTGGATTGATAAATTTCAATGATTTTGGATTGCCAATCTCAAGAAAATGGCCTACGATCTCTTTATTGATAAATTTTAGTATTTTATTATCAATCTCTAAAAAGTAATTCATGACCTCTGATTGCTGTCGTAGGCAATCAAGAATAAAAATCAACTCAAACTATATAGATAGAGTGAGTAGGGATCGTTTTCATGGGGATCTAGGATGATTATCTCTCTTTTTTTTAAGAAGAAATAAAAGAGAATTGATTGTAGAAGGATTAAAAATAATATAATAGCAAGAATTCAATTAAAAGTGTGAATTAATTTATGAAAGAAAATAATTCAAAGAAATAACTCAGGAATTCCGAATCCACCATGCAAATTAGATTTATTTTTTTTTTATGTTGCAATATTAATTCTTGTGATTAAGATATTAGCATAGCTTATCTCTAAGGGATACAGACTATATCAGTAGATCACAGCTCATCCTATTGGAGTATAAACTATCTAAATTCAATTACAAGATCTAAGATTTAATCTCACATACTACGATCTATCTCTCCTAAGCACGTATCGTATCCAGAGATCACGGCACGTCAATACAGGATATAGGCCGTATACGCTGGATCAATACCATAAAAAAAATAAAAAGATATGAAATAAAAGCATAATTTTATTGCATAAAAATTAAATATAAAAAATAAAAATAAAAATCTATTTACAGGCTTCATCGTATTTCTGGATTGAAGAATTTAGCCACGCATTAAGCTCTCTTGCTCCATAATCTCTCAATATTTGATCCTTAAAGCTTCTTAAATTTTTTCTCTATTTTTTTTTTTTTTGATTTTTTTTTTCTCAAAGCTTATTCCCGAACCTTCTATTTATAGATAAATTTTTTATATTTTTTTGATAGGAAAAGGAGTCCTAAAATCTTAGAAAACATATTAAACCTATAAGAATATTTCTGACCATCGGATGGAGCTTGGACCGTCCAGATCAGCCCAAAAATTAGCTCTTTTCTCCTTATCAGTGTCGAATTTGATTCTGACCATCTGATCATGCTTCAGATGAGATCTGGGCCATCAATCAGCGCTTCTGATCTCCTATTCAAAATCGACAACAAATGTGAACCATCGGATCTAGGTCGGGATGGATGTCAGCCATTAAATTATGCCCAGAATCATTCTCTCACTGTGAGCTACATCTGTGGATCGTGAAACTATTCTCGTGGACTGCACCCTGGCTCTATGGATCGAGCGGCCGGTCCATCATGCACCGGAGGCTATTTTTAGGTTTTTTTAAGGTATTTTGGCTCCATTTTTGCTCCGATTTTACCTGAAAAATTGAAAAAAATATGCATTAAATTTTTAAAATTTTTTTTTCATTTTGATGCTTAAATTATTCAATTAAATTAATATTTTATTTTTCATAAATATATCTAATTTCATTTTTTTAAAAAATTACTTATTTTTTAAAAAAATTCAATAAATTCATAAAATTAGATTTTTAAGAATATGTTAACATCAAAAATTATCAAAAATATCTTCAATAAATATAAAAATATACTACTTATCATACCCCTCAATTTGAACTTTGCTCATCTTCGAGTAAAGAAAGAATTTAGAATTAAGTACCGTAAAGCTTCGAATTTCACCAAACAATTTTCAAAGGACCACTGATGTTCAGTAGAGTGTGAGTGAGGTATGTCATTAGAGTATTAATACTAATCAATATAAGAGTTAAATTAAGAACACTAAATCTTTTCTAAATTTTTTTAAATTATTCCTACCTTTATCTCTAAATTGTTAGTCTTCATATGGACATGTATATTGTTACTTCCATCTTTCATTTATTGATTCTTTTTTTTAACGTTGTATTGCTATTGAGTGTCTTAACTTTTAAGCTTTCTATTTGATCTATGTAGTGAGTTTTTCGTCAATGACTCCCAAATCAGATGGCTATAGGGCACTAGGTATAGAATACCCCTCAGATCTACTTGCTCGAATCAAACAGGCACAAGTTAAAACTAGCTTTACAATAAAGCTTCTTTGCCCTTCATATCTTTTGATATGAAACTCAATACTTGCTTAGGCAAAGAGGTCTGGTTACTCAGCATGAAGTACTTGAAATTTTTTTTAATATTAAATATATAAAAATATATATATTTACCCTATACAAGTCCAAAAGAAGTAAACTCTTCTTTGATGCAGGTAGAAAAATTTAGAAGTACTCAAAGAAAACTATTTAAGATCTAAACTTAACTCCTTATTGAGTTTTTTTAATACTTGATCCCTCGATATCTTACAAACTCTCTAATCTGTACATCAATTTTTTTTTAAAATCTTGGTTTAACTCGATTCTTAAATATAATCAGGTGCTTAAATATAAATACTAACTTACTTGAGGACTTTAAAAAAAATTTTTATTCTTTCTTCCCAACTTAATTGACATTATCCTCAATGGAGTAGAAAAAATAAAGGGTGCATAAAAAGAGAAAGAAAAGGAGAGATGTCACCAGATCCAGAAGCTTTTTTCAAAATTGATGCTTCTCCCATCTTAGCCAATATTGCCTTCAAAATCTTTCAAAAGATATGAAGTAAGCCTTGATTAACCTAAACATAATGCAAAAGAAAGTAAAAGCAAAAACTGGAACTGGGTTGCCTCCCACAAAGTGTTAAGTTTTAAGTCTTTAGCCAGATGCTAAAAGAGTGTCTATCTTATTCCTATCCGAATCTTAACATGAGTCTGTAATTCTCTACGTGATTCAGGCTCTCTCTAAGGTATTTTCTACTTGAGACCATTATATGACTCATTCTCCTGATAACTAACAATTTTTCTTTATAATTAGATCTAGGTATAACATAAGTACTAGTTGAGATTTTAAGAGATCTAGATCTATATACTCAATATGTTGAGGAAGTATTTCTGGATCTCATATTGTTGCCTTTTTCTTTTTAAGCAGAGGTTCAATCAGTGTCATGAGGGGTTCAACAATTAATTTTGGATTTAGCTGAGTGTAATGGTCACTAGTTGTGGATACCTCATTATTATCAACTTCGGATATCTCCTCTAGTTTCTCAAACCTGAATGTTCTCAACTGATTGAACTGGTCTTTAAGTTCTAGACCATTCTGAGCTCTAGGGTCATCCTCTAGTTGGTTTGATAATTTATCCTCTTCTAGTTTACTAACCACTATAGTTGATTGGTCTAATTATTTAATTAATTGGTCAGTAGTTTGTATGAAATTATTGAGGGTATTTTTAATGTTTGAGGTTGATTGCACTAAGATATCTAGACTCTTTTCTAATGTGTTGACTCCTTCCTCAGGATCTAAACTTGATTGATCATTCAGTGTTTAGTTGGGCCATAGATAGGGTTGATAAAAATTATAGGCTCCTAATGTTGTATCTTGTGACCATATAAAATTGGGATGACTTTCGACCCGGGTTATAGATTGGTGCATACGGTTCATTTATGTAGCTTTCATTGAATGCACTCTCCTATATGAGCTCAGTTTGAGTTGGGTTCACCAAATAAGGACACTCCTCCATAACATAATCTAGTGCATCACATCTAATGCACATAGATGCTAGCACTTGATTAAATTTGATATGTCTTTTGAATTCTAAGGCTTCAATTCTATTGGTCAAAGTTGCAACTCTAGTATCTTTAAACTTCTTGAATAAATGTATGCATTTTTAATTTCAGTGAATGTAGGATGTATGTTAATTGTTTGAGAACTAATTGTAAAATTGTTAGTCGAGGATCTAATTCTAGATGGTTGGACAAAGCTAATCGAATAACACAGATCCAACAGAGTTCTAGGTTGTCTATTGAAATCTATTTCTTCCTCAGTAACCTTATAGGCTTGTAGGTTTTAGATTGTGTCTGATAATTTTCATTTTATCCCTGTAGAATTTTTTTTAATTTTTTTATTTTTTTAATTTTAATATATGAGAAAAAAAAAAGAGAAGAAGAAGAGTTCTAGAGATGAGAGTCCTAAGGAGTCCTAAATCTAGAACATTAGAGAAGAGTGTTTTAATTAGGATTAAAGTTTATAGGTTAATAATCACATTATGCAATCAATCCTACCTAAGAATAACCCTAGATCTAGACAGCTCCTAACTACCAAGGTCGCCTTTGAGTACTCTAGGTAAAAAATTAGCCACTCAACTGGCCAGTAAGTGTAAGGTTGGTGGGGGTCCCCCCATTGCTTTCCTTAGATACCAACTGAGTTGGCCAGGTAAGTAAACAGAACCAATTAAATAACCACCTTCCTTCAGGACATAGTCCCTAAACCACTTTTCTAGAAACCAGTCAAACTGACTAACCCTAATCTGATCTTACTCTTAGGATCCCTTGTCCTATTGAGCTCGAAAGTCTTTAGGGGCCAACGTCTAATTGATTTTAAGTTAAGGTTTAGGTCAATACAATATGCAGGATAGTGGTTTGTGGGCCAAGGAAGGGTGATAAAATCTCACCTTATCTTATTTAGGGTTTGTGTCCTTAAGATATTTTATGGAATTATGCAATGCAAGAAGAAAAGATGATCAGATTTGGTAGTTCGTCAAGAGTAAATAGATTTGTTTCACTTTTTAGGTTTTGTGATTAAGTATCTAATTTTTTAAGTAGATTATGAGATGTCAATGTAGAGATTTTTTTTTTTGAAAAAAAATAAGTTTGACTAAGGAATTAAGTAAGTTAGAAAGCAATTAAAAAGAAACTAATTTTTTTAAAAAAAAAATAATCATGCCTAGATCTCCGACAATGGTGCCAAAATTTGATCACTGTCATAGGCAGTCAGGAATAAAAACCAACTCAAACTATATAGATAGAGTGAGTAGGGATCATTTCCACAGGAATCTAGGATGATTATCTCTTTTTTTTTAAGAAGAAATAAAAGAGAATTAATTTAAAAAGATTAAAAAAAATAGAATAGCAAGAATTAAATTAAAAGTGTGAATTAATTTATGAAAGAAAATAATTCAGAGAAATAATCCAAAATTTTGAATCCATCATACAAATTAGATTTATTTTTTTTTTTTCTTATGTTGCAATATTAATTCTTGTGATTAAGATATTAGCATAGCTTATCTCTAAGGGATACGACTGTATCAGTAGATCACAGCTTGTCCTATTGAAGTATAAACTATCTAAATTCAATTACAAGATCTAAGATTTAATCTCACATACTACGATCTATCTCTTCAAAGTACGTACTGTATCTAGAGATCACGGCATGTCAATACAGGGTATAAGCCGTGTAGGCTGGATCAATATCTCAAAAGAAAATAAAAAAATATGAAATAAAAGTATAATTTTATTATATAAAAATTAAATATAAAAAAAAAATAAAAATCTGTTTACAGACTTCATCGTATTCCTGGATTGAAGGGATTTAGCCACGCATCAAGCTCTCTTGCTCCATAATCTCTCAATATTTGATCCCTAGAGCTCTTTGAATTTTTTTTCTATTTTTTCTTATTTTTTCACTAATTGTTTCTTCTCTCAAAGCTTATTTTTGGATTTTCTATTTATAGATAAATTTTTCATATTTTTTTGATAGGAAAAAGAATCTTAAAATCTTTGGAAAACATATTAAACCCATAAGAATATTCCTAGCCGTCGGATAGAGCTTGGACCATCCAGATCAATCCAAAAATCAGCTCTTTTCTCCTTATCAATGTCGGATTTGATTCTGACCATCAGATCATGCTTCAGATGAGATCTGGGCCGTCAATCAGCACTTTTGATCTCCTATTCAAAGTCAGCAACAAATATAGACCATCGGATCTGGGTCGGGTTGGATGTCAGTCGTTGGATTTTGTCCAAAATCCTTCTCTCGCTATGAGCCGCATCTGTGGATCGCAAAACTATTCCTGTGGACCGCATCTTGGCTCTGTGGATCGAGCGACCGGTCCACCATGCATCGGAGGCTATTTTTAGATTTTTTTTAAGATATTTTGGCTCTATTTTTGCTCTGATTTTCATCTGAAAAAATAAAATAATATATATATTAAATTTTTCAAAAATTTTCTTCATTTTAGTACTTAAATTATTTAATTAAATTAATATCTTATTTTTCATAAATATATCTAATTTCATATTTTTTTTAAAATTACTTATTTTTTAAAAAAATTAATAAATTCATGAAATTAGGTTTTTAAGAAGATGTTAACATCAAAAATTATAAAAAATATCTTCAATAAATATAAAAATACACTACTTATCAATCTCTTCTTAGTTTTATCCTTTTAATTTTAAGAAGATGATTTATGAACCCATTCACAGATCCTTGTTTGTTGTAAATTTTTCTTATTTGTTCTTCTAAAATACTCATAAATTGAGTTTTTGGATTAGAAGTTGAGTTTGATACAATGGGTAACAGAAGGATGTCACTTGATTCTAAACATGCATACTCAGGTGTGACCAATTTTTCATAGATCAAGGTTGGAAGTAGGTTCACACTAGCTCTTAAATCTAAGAGGACTCAATCAAAGATGATGCCTCCTAACACATGAAATTAAAGGAGCTCTAGGGTCTTTCATTTTTTTAGGCAATGGGTTCAATAGGATTGCACTTACATCCTTAGACAGCATAATTCTTTTTATGATTTTCGACTCATGCTTTTGGGTGCAAAGTTTCTTAAAAATTTAGTATAAGTCAGAATGTGCTTAATTGCATCGAGGAGGAGTAGATTAATATGAACTTGCTTAAATAATTTTATTAGCTCCTCATTGCATACTCCTTACTTTTTGCAGGAAGAACCAGCTCCTAGGGCTAAAGGGAATAAAATTTTAGGTTTATATATCTCGAGTAACTCATCTGCTATCTTCTTCTCTTTATCTTTCTCACTCAGATTGAAACCAACATCAATACCAGTTCTGAGCTCAGGTTCTTCTATGCGATTAGTCTCAGTACTAATCTCTTCTTCTAAGTTCATATTTTGGCTCGCATCAGTACTAGACTCTCTCACCTGATCTAGATATGGTTTCTTAAGAATCCTACTACTTCTAAGCTCAAAAATTACTTTGGCATTCTCAAATTGAGGATTCTTAGGTGGGACATTGGATTGATGACTAGATCCAAATGGTTGGTGAGCATTGGGTGGGTTGTTCCTGGGATTTACTATCGGTTGGCTCGATAATTGATCTGATTCTCTCCTCATGGTGGATTCAGCTAACTGTCCTATTTATTCTTTTAGTCTGATAATGGATTGCTGTTAGATCATAATCAGTTGTTGAAGTTGAGTAAACTTATCATCAGCTAGACTAATCTATTGAGGAGGTGGATATGATGGCTAATTAGATATGGTAGCTAGGTAGGCTGATTCGGCTGACCTCTATTATAGACATAATTTTGATATTAGAACATATTTTGAAAATTTTGTACAGGAAGAATTTGGATCTGAGCTGAATCTATTGGGTTCTCTAAGAAAAAGTAGGGTGACTCCTCTAACCTGGGTTATATGTGTTCGTGAATGGATCATTAGCCAGCTTGGAGTAGCCTTGTGCAACTTGAATTTGTTCTTGGATAAAAGATAGAAACTGTGTAGCTGTGGGACATTCACTCATATGATGAGCTGGACTAGCACAGATAAAATAAATCTCATAATAATTTAGAGGTGGTATGTATTGTGTAGAAGATTGTTAATCTAGGATTATAGATTCAAGTTAGCCTTAAAACTAGAGTCTGAATGTTTAATTTCATAGATTTCTATCCACTTTTGGTGAGAAATCAACCTTTTATAAGAAGATAATGAAGCATGGTTGATCGAGTTTTCACTCAAGATTTCAAACAAGGCATAGGCTTCGTCCTCACTCTTACTCATGAATGCACCTCCACAAGATGCATCTACCATCTGTCTATACTGATCACTTAAATCTTCATAAAAGGTTTGAACTATTTGCCACTTAGATAGACCATGGTGTGGGTATTTTTGAGAAGTTCCTTAAGTCTCTCCCATGACTCACGAATTTATTTTTCTGAAAGCAGAGCAAATCTAGTGATGGCTCATCTTATGGTGTTGGGTCGACCTATGAGATAGAATTTTTTAAGAAATTCATGCTATATTTCAACCCAAATTTGGATTGGTCTCCTTATTATGCCAAGCCAGTACTTGGCTTTGGCCTTTAGTGAAAAAAAAAATAAGATCAGTCTAAGCGCATCATCAGTAAAATTCTAGATCTTCACCGTAGAACAGATTTTTAAGAACTCATCTAAATGCTTATAAGGATCTTCATTGGTGATCTCATAGAAAGATGGGAGCATCTGGATTGTGGTCAACTTGATCTCATAATAGCTTGTAGGAATATCAGATAAGTGAATACAAATCAATGGGTTATAGGTAGAAGGAATAAAGTATTCTTTCATCCGCTTAGATGGTTCATCAGGATTTTCAGCCATTTGATTATCAGATTTAATATGGATCAGTCATTCAATTTTAAGATTAGGTTCAATTAGGTCAGAAAAAAGAGATCTCCTATCGTATCGTGCATGTACTAGTGCAAACCCTAATGTGTATGATTTAAAATTTATATATATATATATATATATATATAAAGAAAGAGGGAGAGAGAAAGAAGAAGAGAAGAGGAAGAAAGAGAAAAGTTCTAAAGATAAGAATCCTAAGATAGTCCTAGACCTAGAGACGATAAATGAGAAGAAATGGTTGTGGTTAGATGTTAATTGCAATCAAGTTAGCACAAAGTGGACTCTCTATCTTGAGGTTATCCTAAATCTAGACAGCTCTTAACTGTTCTAAGTACACCGTCAAGCACTCCAAGTGTGAACCTAACTAACCAATTGATCAGATAAGTGTAAGGTTGGTGGGAGTCCCCCCATTACTTTTCTTAGACATCAACTAAGTTGGCTAGGTCAGCAAATAGAATCAATTAAATAACTACCTTCCTTCAGGATGTAGTCCTTGAATCACTTTTTTAGACATTAATTGATCAACTAGACCCGACCCGGTTTAACTTTTGGGATCACTTATCTGATTGAGTTTGAGTTCTTTAGGGGCTGACATCTAGTTAATTCTAATTAGAGACTTGGGTTAATAAGGGATGCTGATTGATTATTTATGAGCTAAAAAAGGGTGATGAAATTTCTACCTTATCTTGTTAATGATGTTATTTTTAAATTAATTTGAGATGAATATGTACAATCAATTTCAAACAAGAAGTTCTATGGAACAAAATTAGATGCATGAAACTAATTAAACTGGAGAAGCTTACCTTGTCTCCAGTAATCACCAAAATAAATCTAAATGATGGATGCTCTAAGCAATTAGGATTTCTACTCTTGTCATGAAGTTTTGATTAGGTTTAAGTGGATTATTTTTAAGTTAATTTGAAAAGAATGCAAGTAATGCTAAAAAAAGAAAGAAATCTATGGTTAGAATTAATCTCATCAAGCGAAGTTGGAAGCTTTCCTTCTCCTCTTTTTTTTTATTTTTTTCTACAAGGAAAACAAAAAATGGGTTAGTAAGCTATATTCACAAAAAATCAAAGAAATCAATAATTTTAATATTTGTGCTTTCCCCGGCAATGGTGCCAAAAACTTGATTCCATTCTTTAGCAACGGTGCCAAAAACTTGATATCTCGTGTGTTATCATTAGGACACTGTGATTATCAGTTTAAATCTAATTTAAAAAAAATAAAATATATATGAAGCAATGAGTCGGGTCAATTCTATAAAGAAGGCAGTGTTGATTTGAAATATTTGATTTTATAAAAGAAAAAAAGATGCAAAAAATAATTGAAATCAAAAAATAAAATTAAAAATATAAGAAAAAAATTTGATACTAAGATTTACTATTTAGATCTTAGCTTCTACTTATAATAAAATAAAGAACAGAAATTTAAAGTATATAAAAATAACTTGGTACTAAGATCTACTATCTAGATCTTAGCATCTACTTGCAATAAAAATAAAGAATAAAAATTTAAAGTATGAAAAAATAAATTTTATATTAATAAAAATAAAATTTAATTATAAAAAATTTAAAAAATAAATAAATAAAATAAAATAAATTATAATAAAGATTTCATAGTCAATTGACGTAGTCTCATCGAAAAGATGGTTGATGACCTCTCCTTCTTCCTTCAAACTCCTCAGAGCATGTTGGGTTTCTTCTTCTTCCTCCTCCTTGGATCTGATCTTTGAGATGGTGTAGGTGTGGAGATAATGTAGGAACAAAGCTCTCTTCTAAGCATTTTTTTCTTAGAAGCCTTCCTGTAATCCAAAACTTGCATGCTGCCTTCCCTTGGGCCTTCTCCTCTCTTAGATGATTGTTCTTGTATGCCTGGACCCCTTCTGTTTAGTTCTCCCAGCCAGCATCAACCCCGATTGTTGGATCTCGCCCCTAGATTATTTGGAGCTGTCAAATCGCACACAAGATGTGGGCCACCACCGCTGAATATGGATGAAGTGTTTTTGGCCATCCGATCAGATGTTTCAGTGCCTCTCAGCCATCAATCAGTACAAATCCAACCCACCTCTCTGTGCACCATGATGTGGACCGGCTATTGTTTCGGTGGACCACAACCCAGATTCTGTGGACTGGTCAGTCGGTCCACCATACATATGCTGCTTTAAAATTGATTTTGGGCTGATTTTTCACCTATTTTTGGGCTGATTTTTTGCTGATTTTTTGGGTCTCTTGTCTTGTTTCTATTTTCAATATTTCTTGCTATATATGTGACAAAATTGAGCTTAGATTTGAGCTTACTTGGATTTAATGTGATTAAATCTTCATGATTAATAATTTTTGAAAAAGTGCATAACAAGTATCAAATATAACTTAATAAAGATTAAAAATTAATATTTTAATACCTTTTATACCATGTTTAAATCACTGATCACAAGCCCAATCCCGTCGCTGTGGTAGAACCCAAGGATGAGGCCAAACCGAAACCCATCGCCGATGGTGGACCCAATGCCAAGGCCATACCCACTATGGACGCCAAGCTCACCTCCATGGCCGAACTCGTCAAAGGCACCAAACTCACTAAGGGTGCCGAGTTCACGACTCCAGCTGATATCGAGGTTGTTGGCATCTCCTCGAAGGCTTGACCCTTTTCCTTGTAATTTTCTTTTTACTTTCCTTTGAATCTTTTACAATGGGAAAGCATGTAAGGACGTCTTTATCTTAATGAAATGTTTATCTTTTGGTCAAGGCATTGTTTTTCTTCTTGTTGTCACTCTTTTTTTGTTTTCCATAGCTGACTTCTTATCTTTGGTGTGGGCGTGCAGTCAATTATGATCACTTCTAGGCTTCCATGGAAGAGAAAGTTTAGAAAGCCAATTCCCAAGGGAAGGCCATCGAGGAGGAGGCAGCGAAAGAGGTGAAGAGAGCCGTTGAAGAAGTAAAGGAGGCCATCGAGAAGGCATCCCATCTTTAGGCCGAGATCTTGATCATCATTGAGCATCTGACCTCCTTTTGGTACCTGATTGAGATGGAGAGGTCATTAGTCTGGGAGTTGAGGAAGGACTTCAACAACATGTCCAAATTGTACAGGTTAGTGGTGAATGAGCTCACCAAAATTTATGAGGATATATGCTCAAAGTAGAGAGGTCATCAGCAGAGGAGCTCCTTAAGAAGGTGAGACTAGCCAAAGTGCATGTTGTTACCAAGAAGACCAAGGTCTTAATCAAGGCCGTGGAGGCCACCTGGCTGGCTTATGACTTCGGCTTTGATGAGTGCAAAGCTTTAGCTCACAACTTGACTCCACCAACATCGATCTCTAGTTCCTCGAGTGTCGATCGAGGAGCTTCGGGGTTGTACCTTTGTTTTCTTTATTGGGATCTTCTTGAATTTGCAAGGAATATTTTCTTTTGAGTAATAGAAAACTTTATTTTCTTTCACTTAAGTTAGGTCGTTGCTAAATTGTGTAGGTGGCATTTCACTGGATAACTTTTGCAATTATTAGAACTCACAATTAGGCATGTAAAAAATCTAAGTATTGGGGTCGGGTTTATCAACTTTTGAGGTCAGACTTCAACTAATGCCCTGGCACTACCCACTCATCCCTCAATCATTGTGATCTGATATCAGCCAATCACTGGCTATCATCATAGTCAGGTATCGGCCAATCACTACCTATTATCATAGTTGGATATTAATGAGTCACCATCGATATTGTTGTGGTCGGGTAATAGTCGACCATGGTTGTTGATATCTTGGTCAGGTGTCAGTCGACCATTGAGTCATGTACCTGGATCGAGTGTCAGCCAGCCAGCACACCTTATGTTGGGATTAGATATCAGTAGGCCAGTTCGATTGATTTTCTATAGGATATCATGCCTCATTGGCTCGAATTATCATAAACCAAAACATTATAGACTGTTTATCCTATGGTCAAGTCGAATCGAAAAAGAAATTGCTAACATAGATACTTTATTATATAATAATTAGAAACAAAACTTATCGATAATACATTCAGATGTTTTTAGCATTCCACATGCGAGGGATTTCAGAGCCGTTGAGGTTCTCGAGCTTGTATGCTTTTGGTCGGAGCAAACCCTTGACCCAATAAGGGCCTTTCCAATTCAGAGACAATTTCTCTTGTTCCATCGATTTGAAGACTTCGACTCATCTTAGGACAAGTTCTCCTTGTCAAAAAGCCTTTGGCTTGATCTAGATGTTATAACATCGGATGACCCATTGCTGATATGCTATCATTTTTAATCGAGCCTGTTCTTGATTTCTTTGATTAGGTTGAGGTTGTCACATTGCCAATCTGAGTTACTCTGTTGGTTATAGTGTTCTACTCTCATGGATGGAAGATTGTTCCCTACGAGGATCACCACCTCAATTCTGAATGCTAAGTTGAATGAGATTTTTTTGATCAGGATTTGGGGTGTAGTTCGACAGGTCCATAGAATACTGTACAACTCTTTCACCTAGAGTCTCTTGGCTTGATTCAATCTCGCCTTTAATATTTACAGGATGGTCCTGTCATCACTTTGACCTCTCCATTTGACTGTAGGTACCCTACTTGTTAGGAAATATGTCTTAAAATTCGATCCATATTGAGCCCATAGTAAGGTCCAGAATGATGAATGAAGTCCAACGAGTCCAAGAACAGTCCAAACGAAGTCTAAATGGAGAAGATACGTGCGAAAGAAGCTTAGAGCAGACGGCACGGTGCACGAGGTGACGGTGGCACGATCGGGCCTGATGGGGACACGTGCGTGGGCGGGCTCGATGGAGATGCACACGAGCGGGTCATCCCAACACGTGCGGGTGCCCAGGCCCAATGCTCCTGTGTGGTCCACTGTGGACCACGGGGTGCTGGCGGTCCATGGGAGCTGCATGGACCAAACACACAGTCCACACATGGTTTGGGGTGTTTTTTGCAAAATTTGATGGCTCTAATCACAGTCGATCATTATCATATGGTTGAGAATGAATCTGGGTTTGATCAGGTGATCGGTGGTCCTGATGTGCATGATCGAACGGCTCTGGTGTGAGCCGATCACGATCAGATGGCCACGGGTGATTCTAGACTTGATTAGGACTCTATTTCTTAATATAACAGTATTTTAAAGTTTTTGGAGTCTATAAAATATCGATTAATGAGCCGTCGATTGCGTGGGAGAGCTGGTGACATTTTGAGGTGCAAAAAGACTTCAAAAGAGATTTTAGAGAACTTTTGTGAGGGTTTTGGAGCTTTTTATTGAGAGACTCTTATACAAGGGTTGAGTGGTGAGTTTTTCTTGTATTGATTTTATTTTATTCTCTCATAGTGAAGCTTGCACGCTCCGTGGAGATAGGCTTGAGGTCGATCCACGTATTTGTATTGTATTTTTTTATTTTATTTCTTATTTCTTTTCGCTGCACTGTGTGGTACCAGATCCTGCATAATAATTGATATCAAAGCCAGGTGGTGCCAGAGCATAGGTTGCAGCGATGGTGATTGAGATAAAAGATAGAAAAGACAAGCATAATCAAGATGAAAATCAACATATTTGATGAAAAGAGCAATTTTTCTTTATAGCAGGTGAGGGTAAAGGACGTGCTCATCCAACAAGGGTTGATCGATGCTCTCTTGTGTGAGAAGAATCCGACTACCATGAAGGTGCAGGATTGGAGGCGGCTCCAGATGTAAATGATGAGTACGATCCACTTGTACTTAGCAGATGAGATGGTGATCCATGTGCTTGACAAGACTTTTTCGATAATATTATGATCGAAGCTCGAGTTGTACATGATGAAGTCTCTCACCAACACCCTCTTCCTCTAGAGGCAGTTCTATCAGATGCGGATGACTAAGGGATAGAGCATGCAAAAGTATCTCAGCCACTTTCAAAAGATCCTCACCGACCTCCTCAGCGTTAGTGAGAAAGTTGAGGAGAAGATCAGGGCACTAGTCTTGCTAGCGTCGCTCCCCCTTCATATGAGTTCTTGGTGACTACTCTTCTAGTGGAGAAGAGCACCATCAAGATGGATGAGATCACTGCAGTGATTCTCCAGAATGAGGTTCTCAGGAGAGAGAACTCAGCTTTGAGCTCAGGTGGCGGCAGCTCAGCTTTGATGATTTTTGAAGGAGCAGAAGGTAGCAGACAGAGCGACAGGAGATCGTGGTGAGGGCGGTCCAAGTTCAGGATGAGAGACTTGAGTAAGATCAGATGTTACCGATGTGATGAGTTGGGGCATCTAGCTAGAAATTACCCTCAACTCAGGGATCGAATGAGGGCTACTGCAACGACGGTCAGTAGCGAGTCAGAAGATGATGTCCTAGAGATATCTTACAAGGTATCTACTTCTTTCCAGCGGTGAATTTTAGATTCTGCATGTACCTATCATGTATATTGTAGAAAGGAGCAGTTTGACTCCCTAGATAGCAATGAAAGCACTATTTATCTGTTGGATGGATCGAGCTGTATGATCAGAGACATCAAGACAGTCAGCTGGAGGACACATGATGGTGCATGAGAAGATTGAAAAAGGTCTGAAATATATCCGATTTCAGATAGAATCTTATCTCACTGAGCAAATTGGATTTGAGAGGCTACAGGACGGTAGCTGATGGAGGAATCCTGAAGGTGTTGCACAATGATAGGATTATTCTGGAGGAAAAGAAGAGGACGAGAGTGTTGAAAAATATGTCCTAAAGTCAATCGTTTGACGATTGTGCTAATTATAATTGTATATGAATTGATAAATAATAAAAATTATTTAATCTTTTTTATCATAAGATTATATCTTCTAATGAACTCCTATATTGTGATGAAGTTCTTAAGATTATTTTGATCGATAAAGGAGAATTTATCACATAATCCTTAAATTGATTCACGACCAAACAATACGCTATTATTAGGACGATAGCGATATCAAGTGTAGGTCGTTATGTGTCATATACGTTGGTTATTTTTATAACCAAATAGTGTGGAGATACTGGTATGACATGTAAGTGAGATGTAGAAATACATCATCACGGAACGTGACCAACTATGGAGCACTCTGCTGTCAAGGATAATTCACGAAGGGTATGGATATAAGTGTCCCTTCGATCTGAGATCACCATGGTGACTTGCAGTAACTCATCATACTTTGGTGCCAGACTAACTGAGTTTCTAATTCAATAATAAAAGATTTCTGGGTGCAGAAAGTACTTGTCAAGTCGATACGTGAGTCAAGATGGGATTGACCCCTCCAAATTAGTATGAGTTAATGTATCAATGTATTTTAATTTAGCAAAATCTGAGCTCGAATAATCCATGAGATGGATTTGAAAAAGATTAAAATATAATATGGATAACTTATCTAGGATTGACAGTTAAATCTTAGGTCATCCTCAAGCATTAGGGTCAAAGAAATAAATTATATGGTAACCATATGCTGATAGGTTCTTGAATATTGCTTCGCCTTCATTCAATCTATCCGGATGTTGGGTCACCATTGCTAGATGGTTACATCGATTAATTCAGAAAGTTATTCCTATGCTATCAGCTTAGATTCAAACCTATGGGGTCACACTCAAAAAAAATTTCTGACTGATCGTGTGGCTGATCAACGATTAAGAATGTTCAAGGGCTTAATCGTTAATTCGATTAATGATTAACCTTATGCAAAAGTTACAATAAATTAATTTACCAAGTGTTAGTAAATTAATAGAAGATTAATTAATAATTAGATTACTAATTATCTTAATTTAATTGAGCAAAAAAGATTAAATAAAATCTAATTGAATTGATTCAATTATATTTGACCTGATTAGGTTATGAGATGATCTAATCACTAAAAGAGAATTATTTCTGATTTGATTAGGACTTTAGTTTAATCAATTTATAATTTAATTAAAATTTGATTAAAAATTTATGATCTTAATTATATTAAATTTTATATATTTTATTTGGACTAAACTAGATGTAATTTGATTTGGATTCAAATAAGGAAACAAGAGTCCATATAGGATTGGACTCTCCTTCTCCCCATGTGCCTCCAATTTTGATGCCATTCTTCATCATGCCAAGAGAGTTTTTGTGTGAACTTTTCTCCATGCTAAGAAGCCCTCTCACCCTCCTTTCTCACATTCAAGTATGGGTAATATCTAATTTTTGTGGAAGGTTCAAATATGATTTGAAATTGGTAACCATATATAGATAAGGTTTGACATTATCTATTAGTCCACACGTCACACCCTTTATCCTCTTGATTTTGTGTGACAAATAAAGAGATATGGGGCATGGGAAATTAGAAAGAAATTAGGTTTTCTACAAAAAATATGTGGGGGATCTCATGTTTCCTTTTGGGCATGAATTGATGAGAAGGGCGACACATCTTGATAAGAGTCCAAGATCCTTTAGACTCTTCACCCCACCTCTTACATGCCAAAATAAAAGGTTTTTATTTTTTGCTTTGTATGGGTAATAGAGAAGAGAAATAGCTCTTCATGGTGAAGGTCTTGGGGTATGAGTTTATGGCATGGAAAAGGGAGAGAAGAGTTCTCTTCTCTTGGGTGAGCGCAAGATTAAAAAACCTAAGGTTTAGTCTTTAGGGTTTGGGAAGAGAGAAAAATATGAGAGAAAATTGTTATTTTTTTTTTCTTTCACATCCTCATCTCCTCCAGCTGATCATCTTCAACTTCTGAAAAAATTTTAGAAATTTAAAAAAAAGATCCAGATCAGTCAAGAAGAAGGTCTTTGCGTGAGCTAGCACTCCCGAGAAGACCGATCAGATCGAAGCTTCGAGTAGATTTTTCATAGAGGCCAGATGTGTGTGCGGCTACAAGCAACAAGCAAAGATCCTCTCTATCATATCTCTCAATAGCGATAATCATCGATCCATGCTCAGGTATCGAGTTCTAAACTTAGATTAAAAGTAGATGTGATCTCTTACTCACATGCATGTATGATGATTTTATCTTCAGTATTTTTTAGATTTTATATGCAACATATCATGTCATAGATCCTAGAGTAGGTTGATTTGATGATTAGATCATATGTATGTTAGATTAATTTGATTAATCTATTTACTTTTCACTATATTTTATTCATAAAAGTTTCGAAATACATACATAAAATCGCCTACATTTTTCAATAGTGATATCAGAGCTCAGGTTTATTATGATATGATTTATGTGTATATTAAATCTAAAATTTAATTATATTTAGATCTAATATGTAATATTTAGATCTAAATTTAATTAATGATGAATCGCACAAACTGATATAAGATTGTTCTATTGTAAGATTTATCCCTTACAATGAAAAGGTTGTCCTTGTTTGTGCTGATCCTTAATAAAATTTGATTTTATGTCATGCATGTGATATTTATAATATAATTTAAATATGATCTAAAATTATAATTAGATCTGATATAATTTAGATTAGATATAAATTCATGCATATATGATATATGATTAAATTAGATGATCCGATTAGCAAGTACTTGGATTGGATTGATCACCAGGCCGTCCGATCATAGGAGCAAGAAGAATTTAAAGATCCTCTCTTTCTATTCGATGGGGTACTCTTATAACATGCAGGGGTACCATATGATTAGATCCCATGAAGAAGAATGCGGAAGAAAAAATTTATTTTTTTTCAAAATCTTAGATCTTGAAATCTTAGGTTTGTTGTATGTGATACAAAGTTGTATGAAAAATAAAGCATCTAATCTATATAATTAAAATTATTTTAATCATGAAAAAATAAAATTCAAATCATAAAAATTTTAGATATGATGTAAAAGTATTATGATTGATTTTATTTTAATGGTATATAAAAATTTCAGATTTGAAACTTCTTGAATCATGCTCATACAATTACTGAGCCGATCTAATTTTGAACTGAGTTGACCCAGTCTCCTTGTGTAGCTAACTCAATATTGATTGAGTCGATCTAATTTCAGAATAAAAATCTTTGAATAATATTTATTGTAAATTATTTATAAAATAAAAAGGTTGAAATTATTTCAAACCTAAACCTAAACCTAAACCCATATTAATACTGAAACTTAATTGAGAATTAAGTGTAAAATCAATTAGATCTAGAATTATGAATTAAAGATCTAATGATATTGCATAAAATATGGAGGTATGGGTTAGCTCAAATCAAATCCTTTTAATTAGATTAGACCTAAGGTTAGAATCAAAGAATTAATTAACCATATAGAAAATTGATTAACTCTAATCAAATATTGAATTAGATTAATCAGAATTTCTCTAATACAATAGTTATAGATAGTCAAGTCCATATCTTTGATTAGACCAAATAGACTTTGATTATGGCTCGTGGTTGAATCCGAATCATTAGGTCGGTCAAATCGAAACTAATTAATCAATTGGTGTCTAAGGTAAGTTTGGCATTTTAATTAGTGGTTTTTAATTAGGAGCTGCTTATCTGACTATTTCGATGGTGTCTAAGGCAAGCTTAGCAGACCCTCTCATCGATCTCACTTACCTGATCAATTTGATGGATTATGTCTTGATTAGATCGCTAAGTGATTCGAGTTGATCTATGTTATTAAGGTTGATCAGTATGACTAATCTAAGTGCCATTTCAACCAGCATGATCCTAATCCAATTCAATGACTTAGTGAAGTCAGTGAGAGGATTGTGGTTTACTGATTAATCTCTTCTCATCTTTTTTCTAAACTAATTCTTAAATCTTCTAAATTATTAGATCCATAAAATAGCTAGTTATGGGGATAACTAGATCATAGCCTCCCATTAAGGTGAATGATAATGGGTCCATTAATTTTGATTGACATTGCAGGCACCATCCGTCTAGTGTTCTCTCAGAATGATGGAATTATCATTTATCATATGATGATCTATTGTACTATCTGATGATGGTTGGATTGATCGAGCTATCTTTGGGCCTGATCATTCATTAGTCAAAAATACTGAGTAGGTTTATGTTAATAGTTTGATCTAATCAAAATTTTTAGTGTAGGTCCATCGCTTACTAAAATAAAATCTTAGATAAAATTAATTACTAAAAAATTATTTGAAGAAATAATTAGTTGAGAACCTATCCATAGGTGTATATGGGTTGATCGAGCCATCTTCGGACCTGTTTGCAGTCTGTGTGGATTCTAGTACCCACCAAAGAATTAAGATAATTCTCAGATTGAAGGTAGAGGCTACCAATTTGTATAAAATAGTGAGATAACCTTTAGACTAAAGTTTAAATTTTTAGGCTTAATCAATTCATAAACACAGAGGTCTTATTTTTTTTTTCAGTTATGGCTAGATATCCATTACTCCATTCACTGTTTGATAATGACTTAATTATAGGACTCAATTTCAATAGATAGTATCAAAATTACAAATAGTTCTAGAGTATGAATGGATCCTAAATATGATTATGGATTCAGCACCTGAAGATTTCACATCCAACACACATGATATGATCAAAGGCACTTATTAAAGTGGCCAAACGATCTCATCACTGTGTGATGTTTTTGAGGGCAATAAAAATTATGAATTTAGTTGTAAATTCGATGATACTCAGTGGGAGAAAACTCTTCAAAAGTTGAAAGAGTTCTTTTGCATTTCTGAAGATGTGTCTTCAGTGGGACAACAATCTTTGAGAAAGAAAAAGAAGGTGCAAGAGAGTCACGCTTGGGCTGATGAGCTCGAACTAACAAAGAGTCTAAGGTTAACCTAGTCTGACAGAGTCTCTTGACCCAAACAGACTAAGAAAGAGAAATCAGCAAAAGATTGCTGGACAAGGTACTTATATGATAACACCTTATGATTTTTCTATTTATGATACTACTATCTAGATATTGAATATCAAAAGTCCATGTAAATTGTTGTAATAACTTCAAGTTAGTAGAAAGTTTGAAAACAGCAAGAGATTCCTGAATGTTGGAGATGGAAGTTATGTTCCAATCTTGATTTTAAAAATTCTCAAGTAAGTTTTCAATTCTAATAATGTCATTTTAGTGATTGTCACTATTGTCTAATAATTTTTGTGATATCATTATGCATGATATCAAAATTATGTAGATAACTAAGAAATGATATTTAAAAATAGTCATAGTCTGTTAGTATATTATACACAATAAACAAACTCCTTAAAGTAGATAATATCATAAATGTCTACCTTTGATAATTTAGGCTCGATCATTTAACAAAAATAGGATCAATAGAAGATAATTCTCAAAATCAATGATTGTGAATCATTGTCAACCTATCAATCCTATCTCTTTAGTAAGATGATCGAATTACCTTTTGCTAGAAAAGGTGAACAGCCAATGATATTCTGAATCTGATACATTCTGATGTATTGGATCTATGAACATATTTGCTATAAATTTAGATTATTTAAAATATTCAAATAATTTCTTAATAAGATAGAAAAATAAAGTAGAAAGAGTATTGAAACTCTTCGATCAGACCAAAGAGAGAATATCCTTCTAGTGAGTTTTTGACATATTTAGAAGAGAATAAGATTCTCTCTTATTAGAATCGACTTTGTTAGATATAGTTCGATCCATGATGGGTTTACAAGTCTGTCAGTCCCCTCTTAAGGTTATGCTTTTGAGATTATTTATCATATTCTGAACTGAATTTCAAACTAATCAGTCGCAAAGACTCCATATGAGATATGAACTAGACGTAAGTCGATACTTTCTTACCTTAAGGTTTGGGAGTGTTCAGTTTATGTCAACATTTGTAGACCGATGAGCTTGGATCTTAGTTCTATATGTATTATTTTGTAAGATATTTCAAAGAATCTAGGGGATATAACTTCTACTATGCTAAAGAACAAGAGTTGTTTGACATTCCTTTCAAAAAAAGAGTATCATGGTGAAGGTACTGATGCTTTTAATGTGAAATTTATGAAGTTTGACAAGTAAAAGAACACATAATCTAGTGAACCCATAGAATCAAATTTGATTAGATTATATCTAGAACCCGTTGTAGAGGTACCATTAAAGAGATCTGATAGAGTACCGCATCTGTCGGATAGATACTTCGATTTCTAATTCTAAGACATGATCTTGTTGAACTCAATGAGAACAATAAGGATTTGATCACCTATATGGATGTCATACAGAGGTTTGACTCCGATTGTGGCTTAGAGCCATAAACTCTGAAATGGAGTCCATGAAGATCAATGGTGTATGGACACTCATTGATCCACTCGAAGAAGTAAAATTCATAGGGTGTAAGTAGATTTTCAATAGGATCAGAGAGCATAGATGAAAAGGTGGAGACCTACAAAGCTCATCTGGTTGCCTAAGAATATCGTTAACATTATGGTATTGACCATAATGAGACATTTTCTCCTAAGAAAATGCTAAGTATTTCGGAGTTGGAACGTGTATTTTGATAAATGATCAAAATACATGGCTTCGTTGAGAATGAAGAAGAACCCTGCAAATACAAATGGATTAATAGTTCTGTGAGTGTATTTCTTATTTTGTATATGAATAAAATTTTCTTAATCAAAAATGATATTTCTTACATTACAAAGAATAAAGATTTCATTATTATCATTATTCTCGATAAAGGACTTGAGAAAAGGCACCTCTCATTCTAGGAATGAAGATCTATAGAGATAGATCTAAGAGGCTGCTTGGATTTTTCCAATCCAACATACATTTTAGAGTATAACTTCAGTTTTTAGTTGGATATAATAATAGCAAGAACGTGTCGGAATACATCGTTACTCTAAATAATGGAGCAATCTGCTGAAAAAATTCCAAGCAGAAAAATATAGCTAATTCAATTTGTGAGGCAGAATGCATTACAGCATTCGATGCTTGCAAAGAAGCTATGTGATTGTACAGGTTCACTGACAAGCTAGGAGTAGCACCCTCCAATAATGGTTGTACTGTATGGTACAGCATCGAGCCATAGCTCATATCTTGGAGTCGAAGTTCTATCAGCTTACTAAGCATTTTGCATCGCTATCATCTTATTCAGAAAATCTGTTAAGGTGACGTTGAAATTTAGAAGATCAACAAAAAAGAGAATGTGACCAACCTATTTACTAAAACCTCGATATCTGAGAGTTCTGAGATGATAAATCGAAGATGGGTATATGATACTATACTGATTGGCTTTAGTTCAAGTGGGAGTTGTTAAGAAATATGTCCTAAAGTCAATCATTTGATAATTATGCTAATTATAATTATATATGAATTGATAAATAATAAAAATTATTTAGTTTTTTCATCACAAGGTTACATCTTTTAATGAACTCCTATGTTGTGATGAAGTCTTTAGGATTACTTTGATCATAAGGAGGATTTATCGCGTAATCCTTAAATTGGTTCGCGACCAAACGATACGCTATTACTAGGACGATAACGATATCAAGTGTAGATTGTTGTATGCCATATGCGTTGGTTGTTCTCATAACAAAATGGTATGGAGATACTGGTATGGCACGCAGATGAGATGTAAGAGTATATCGTCATAGAACGTGACAACTGTGAAGTACTCTGCTGTCAAGAGTAGCTCGCGAAATGTATGGGTCTAAGTATCCCTCTGATCTGAGATCACTATGATGACTTGCAAGCAACTCACTGTGCTTTGGTGTCGAACTAACTGAGTTTCTAATTTAATGATGAAATATTTTTGGATACAGTCAAATACTTGTCAAGTCCATGCGTGAGTCAAGCTGGAATTGACCTCTTCAAATTAGTAGGAGTTAATGTATCAATATATTTTAATTTAGCAAAATCTGAGCTCGAATAATCCATGAGATTTGAAAAAGATTGAAATACAATATGGATGACTTATCTAGAATTGATAGTTAAATCCTAGGTCATCCTCGAGCATTAGGGTCAAAGGGATGAATTATACAGTAACCATATGCCAATAGGTTCTTGAATTTTGCTTCACCTTCATTCGATCTATCCAGACATCGGATCATCATTGTTAGATGGTTATATCGATTGGTTCAGAAAGTTATTTTTATGCTATCAATTTAGGTTCGAACCTATGGGATCATGCTCAAAAGAAGTTTCTGACTGATCATGTGGCTGATCAATGATTGAAAATCGTTCAAGGGCTTAATCATTAATTCGATTGATGATTAACCTTATGCAAAATTTGTAACAAATTAATTTATCAAGTGTTAATGAATTAATAAAAGATTAATTAGCAATTACATTGATGATTAGTTTAATTTGATTGAGCAAAGAAGATTAAATAAAATATAATTGAATTAGATTCAATTAGGTTTGATCCGATTAGGTTATGAGATGACCTATTCGCTAAGGAAGAATTATCTCTGATTTGATCAAATTTTGATTCAATCAATTTTTAATTTAATTAAGTTTTGATTAAAAATTTATGAATCTAATTAGATTAGATTTCATATATTTTATTTGGACCAAACCAGATGTGATTTGGTTTAGATTCAAATAAGGAAACAAGAGTCTATATAGGCTTGGACTCTCCTTCTCCCCATGCACCTCCAATTTTGACACCATTCTTCATCATGCCAAAAGAGTTTTTATGTGAACTTTTCTCCACACTAAGAAGCTCTCTCACCCTCCTTTCTCACGTCCAAGTATGGGTAATATCTGATTTTTGTGGAAGGTTCAAATATGATTTGAAATTGGTAACCATATATAGATAATGTTTGACATTATCTATAAGTCCACACATCACACCCTTTATCCTCTTGATTTTGTGCGACAAATAAAGAGATATGGGGTGTGGGAAATTAGAAAGAAATTAGTTTTACCATGAAAAATATGTGGGGGCATCCCATGTTTCCTTTTAGGCATGAATTGATGAGAAGGACGACACATCTTGATAAGAGTCCAAAATCCTTTGGACTCTTCACCCCACCTCTTACATGCCAAAATAAAAAGTCTTTATTTTTTGCTTTGTGTGGGTAATAGAGAAGAGAAATAGCTCTTCATGGTGAAGGTCTTGGGGTGTGAATTTATGGTGTGGAAAAGAGAGAGAAGAGTTCTCTTCTCTTAGGTGAGCACAAGATCAAAAAATCTAGGGTTTGGTCCTTAGGGTTTGGGAAGAGAGAAAAATATGAGAGAAAATTGTTTCATCTCTTTTTTTTTTCTTTCACATCCTTATCTCCTCCAGATGATCATCTTCAATCTCTGAAAAGATTCTAGAGATCTGAAGAAAGGATCCAGATCAGCCAAAAAAAAAGTTTTCGTGCGAGCTAGCACTCCCAAGAAGACCGATCAGATCGAAGCTTCGAGTGAATTTTCTGTAGAGGTCGGATGCATGTGTGGCTATGAGCAACCAACAAGGATCCTCTCTATCATGTCTCTTAGCAATGGTGATCATCAATCCGCACTCAAGTATCGAGTTCTGAACTTAGATTAGAAGTAGATATGATATACTGCTCACATGCATGCATACTGATTTTATCTTCAGTATTTTTTAGATTTTATATGCAACATATCATGTCATAGATCCTAGAGTAAGTTGGTTTGATGATTAAATTATATACATATTAGATTAATTTGATTAATCTATTTACTTTTTACTATAATTTACTCAAAAAAATTTTGAAATACATACATGAAATCGCCTATGTTTTCCAACAGAGAGGACATTACTACCTGACGAGGAGTCCAGTGCGAGGTGGAGCTTTAGGAGCCAGGAGGAGCTCAGAGTGAGGCGGAGCTCCAGGTGGAGATGGATCGAGCATGAGATGGGAGACTCGGGAGGATGAGAGGTGATGTCACAGGGTGAGATTTCTATTACCACAGGATGATACCCCAAGCAGGTCTTTAGTCAGAGTGGACACAGCCCATGATGGAGGTGGAATCGAGCGACCTGGCTCGACTCTCACGATTGCTCATCCATAAGATAGTAGGTATTTTTCAGGGCATGAGGATGAAATGGATCACAGGCTCTCAGAGATAGGTGAAAGCCAAATATCAAGTCGAGATGGAGATTGTTAGAAAATATGCCTCAAGATTCGATCCATATTGAGCCCACATGAAGTCCAAAATGACGAACGGAGTCCAACGAGCCCAAAAACATCCTAAGCAATGAAGAAGATACATGTGAAAGCTTGGAGCAGACAGCATGGTGCACGAGGGGCAATGGCCGGTGGTGGGCCGACGGTGGTGCGGTCAGGCCCGACGGAGACGTGGGGGCATGCAAGCATGCGCGGCCTAGGCGTGGGAGGGCCCAGTGCGAGTGCATGCACATGTAGGCCTAGCACATGCGGGCGCCCAGGCCTAGTACTCCTGCATGGTCCACTATGGACCACGGGGTGCTGGCGGTCCATGGGAGCCACGTGGACCGAACACACGGTCCACGTGCAGTTTAGATATTTTTTGCATGATCCAACAACCCAGATCGTAGCCAATCGCAATCAAATGGCTGAAAATGAATCCAAACTTGATCAAATGATCGATGGCCTCGATGTGCATGATCGGACGGCTCTGATGTGAGCCGGTCATGATCGGACGCCACGAATGATTCTAGACTTGATTGGGACTCTGTTTCCTAGTGTAACAGTATTTTGGAGTTTTTGGAGTCTATAAAACTCCGATTGATGAGCCGTCAGTTGCATGAGAGAGTTGGTGACATCTGGAGGTAAAAAAAATTTCAAGAGAGATTTTAAAGATCTTTTATAAGGTTTTAGAGTTTTTAATCGAGAGAGTCTTGTACAAGAGTTGAGTGGTGAGTTTCTCTTGTATTGGTTTTATTTTATTCTCTCGTAGTGAAGCTTGCATGCCTCATGGAGGTAGGCTTAAGGTCGATCCACGTATTTATATTATATTTCTTATTTAATTTTTATTTTTTTCTGCTGCATCATGTGGTACCGAATCTTGCACAACACCACTGAAGTTTGTTTGTGCAGATGTGGAGCTCCTCACAGAATTTCTTGAACTTTTGGTTGTCGAATTACCATCTATTATTTGTGATGATCACTTTCGATAGTCCAAACTAGCAAATGATCAATTTTTAAAGGAAATCTCAAATCTTCTTCTTGGTGATCTAAGTCGGTAGTTTTGCTTCCACCCACTTGGTGAAGTAGTTGATCACCATAATGAGGAACTTCCACTGCCCGATCACCTATGGGAATGGGCCAAGTATGTTGACTTTTCACTTGCCAAACACCATAGTGCTCTAATCGAGGTCAACTGGCTCGTGGGCTGCCTTTAAACATTGGCATATCTTTGATATTGGTCGCACTTCTAGACCAGATCCATTGCATCTCACTGCATTGTTAGTCAGTAATACCCCTATCATAGTACCTTATAGGCCAGAGACCTACCCTCTAGGTTGTTGGACCTTAGCCCCTAACCAACTTTCCAAAAGATAATTGCCTAGGGAAGATGGAGTTTATTAGTCTTTATTAACCACACAGAACCCCGCATCCCTGAGTTGATCCACATCAAGCCAGATCACCTTTATGCGGAAGGCTGGATGGTCAATCTCATTTAATCCCTACCAATCCATAAAACTTATTGCCATATCATCAGCCACCCTCCGGCTATCATCAGCCATCTTCCGATTGGCAATCCCTTCCTGAGTCCCATCGGGTGTGCGCTGGCATATGACCAACAATCTCCCCCCCCCAACGACATCTGGAGGGCTTGTCGGATTTCGAACCTACAATCTCACTCTGATACAAGTTGTTAGACCTTAGCCCCTAACCAACTTTCCAAAAGATAATTACCTTAGAGAAGGTGAGGTTTATTAGTCTTTATTAACTGCACAAAATCCCACAACCCTGAGTTGACCTGCATCAAGCTAGATCATCCTCATATGGTGGGCTCGGTGGTCAGTTCCATTTAATCCTACCAATCTACAAGACTTGTTACCACATCATCAGCCACCCCCTACTATCATCAGCCACCCTCTGCCTGGCAATCCATACCTGGGTCCCGTCGGATGTGCATTGGCACATGGCCAACAATCTCCCCTCCCAATGACACTCAAGAGGCCTATCAGGTTTCGAACCTGTGGACTTGTTTCTAGACCTATAGAGTCCCTTGCACTAACAACCAACCTCTAGAACCAAGTTGGAGGTGGCAGCAAACAAGATTGGAGGAGATCTGTGGGCGGCGGCTAGGGTTTCAAGGATCAAGGGTCTTAGTGCCCTTGATCACCTTCCTTCGATGATTAGGGTCAGCACCCCTTAGATGAATTCCACCTCTTAGGTGGTGGCAAAGAGAGAGAGAGGGAGAGAGAAGGCTAGGGTTTAGGGAGAAAAAGGTTTCTTCATTCTTATCAAAAAAAATCACATATAAAATGCATATATAGACATCCTGAGTCAATGAGACTTAGCCCAAAAACTCTCCTGGCTAACTTAATGAGATTGAGCTCACTCTAAGCCTATATACACCCATGACTTGATCCAATCTCACATCTTTGGACTCAAACCTAGTCCAAATATAAGTTAGCCCCTTGAAGCTCAAATCCTCCAGACCTCAAGACTTGTAGAGGGCCAAACCTTCACCCTAGGACCAACTTGTCCTAGCCTTAGGATCCAAACCAGTCCTAGACCTATGAGCCAACTCTATGGCTCATCTTCTAGCCTCCCAAGGATTGGGAGCACCACATCTAACCCTACATAGGTGGCTTCTGCAAATGCCTTGGTGCACCTCTCAGATGATGTAGTCAGCCTCGAAGGGGCAAAGACATTTAAGCAGAGGCAAAGAAAGGATTTCTTATAGAGTTTTCCTTCCAAGCGCACATATTGAGACACTATTCACCTTAGTCACCATGCCTCCATAAATTATTGGGAAGGATTCCATTGGCAAGATAAGTAAGGATGGGATCCATCCAGCTCAGTTCCTACTCCACCGGTAGAGCTTCCTCCATAGAGTTGATGCTCGATTTCTCGAGATGTTCTATATACACCTACTGAGCCCATTGTATCTTGAGGTGGCAAGGTAGGCTCGAGTGTCTGTCTGGATGTTCTTCAACCTTGGAATATGGGCAATTTTAAAATAGTCACAAGTTGATTGTAAAGCTTGTAGTTTTTGGAGTACCTAACCATTGTGGGGTCTTAAGCTGCATACTCACCTCAAACCTATCCAGCTACCTACTACGAGCCGGTGAAGACTTTCAGCCTTTTTACCTTGAGTTCTTTAGTGTTCTCAATCCAGCGAGCAAGGCTTCATATTTAGCTTGACTATTGGAAGCATCAAAGGCAAACCAAAGCATAGACTCAGTCACACACCTTCCGATTTGGCTAAGATGAGTCTGACTCCACTCCCTTGGGAGTTTGATGCACTATTGATGTGCAGGATCTAGGCAGACTTGAGGACGTACACATTGGGCTCACCCATGGTCGATTCATCCTTAAGGATGGTACACTCGATGGTGAAGTCAGCCCAAATCTGAGCCTTTATCGACGGTCGAACATTGAATTCTCTAAGTTTGATCACCCACTTTGCCAATCTCCTTGAGGTATCAGGCTGCTATAGCAAGATTCTTAGTGATTGGTCGGTTAGGATCACAATTGAGTATGCTTGGAAATAGGGCCTTAGTCATTGTGCCAAGTTGACGAGAGTGTAGACGATCTTCTCCACCAAAGAATATCTTATCTCAGAATCATGCAAAACTTGGCTTACATAGTAGATCGGGTTCTCCACTCCCTTCTTGTCTTCTCAAACCAAGATCGAGCTAATGACCTCTATTGAAGCTGCAAGATAAATGTATAGGGTCTCCATTTCATGGGGCTTTGTCAGTAGCGGAGGGGTTCCTGGGTACCTCTTCAATTCCTCGAAGGCCTCTCAGTATTCGTCTAACCAGGCAAAATCTTTCATTCATCGAAGGACCTTGAAGAAAGAAAGACATTTTTCAACCTATTTTGATATGAATTGACTAAGTGATGCGATGCCCCCACTTAGATGCGGGATCTCTTTTCTTGAAGTAGGATGTTTCATGTTAAAGAGTGCTCGTTTCTTTTCTAGATTGACCTTGATTCCTTGCTTCGTAATCATGAAACCCAAAAAATTTTCTAAGATGCCCCGAATGTGCACTTGCTTGGGTTCAACTTCATCTATGGAGTCTTAACATGATGTCACGAACATGTTGATCACCTCATTGCTTTTCACCAACATGTCATTGATGTAGACTTCTATATTTTGATCGATTTGGTCATTAAAAATCTTGTTGACAAGCCGCTGGTATGTGGCCCCGTGTTGTCAGTTTGAAAGCATTTCTTGATCATGAAAGCTATCTTTTTTTCATCTTCAAAAACCATCCAGATCTAATTGTACTCGAAAAAGGCATCCATGAAGCTCGACAACTTATGGCCCGAGGTCGCATCTACCAATTGATGGATTCAAAGTAAAGAAAAGATGTCCTTCGGATAGATATTATTCAAGTCGGTGTAGTCGAAATAGATCCTCCACTTTTCGATAGCCATTTTGACTATAACAACATTGGCCAACCACTCTAGGTAGTCCACCTTTTGGGTGAAGCCAGTGGCCAGCAGTTTATTCACCTCTTCACCTGATGGCTTGTTGGTGTGGACACTAGTCATCGTGATTGTTATGGCTTGAATGTTGATAAAGTCTTTTTATTTCTGTAATCTTTTTATTTTAAGTCCTGTAGTTTTTATTTTGAGTCTTGTAATGGGATTATAATTGAGTCCTTAAATTAGATTTGCATCATAATTGAGTCCTAGTTCGAGTTAGTCATTTGAGAAGTCTCATGGTCAACCACTTGAAGGCATACCATTTGAAGACATATGACCAAATGAGTGCTGCCCTCTCATGTATGCACATCCTCTTCATAGTGATTTCAGATTTTCATGGCTTCTTCACATGGAAAATCCATCGCCTACCTCATCGCATGCCATCTGATTATCAACTTCTTAACACCTTCCTCAAAACTCATGATCCATCTCCATCGCTAATACCCTCCTCAACATTATTCTGTTTAGGTTGTTAGGTTCATCTTTTAAAAGAAAAAATAATGATCTTGTAATCGGTGATTGATTGAAAAAAAAAAATCTATTTTCTCATTCACGAGTTCTCTTCTTCCTCCCTCCTCTCCATCTTCTTTTTTCTTTCCCTCTCTTTCTTTTCTTCTCATAAGTCTTGCTCAAGAATGAAGTATCCAACCAATCTGTAGGATCCCAACACATCAAATCTCCTTACCAACAGCTGCTTCCTCTCTATGTTGCAATTCTTCGCATGCTCGGATCGAATCCTTTTGTTTTTGGACAATGAAAAGAATTACCAACAACCGCGACTGATTTAATGTCCGAATCCTCCCTCATCTAGAAGTCTTCAATGATATGTTTGTGAGATTCCTTGCTTCTAAATGAATTCTTTGAGTAGATCGTTATTGTAAAAAGTTAATCCTATATTTCTTTATTAATTAGATCTAAATTTTTTAATTATGATTTGATGCCCTAATCATGGATGGTTTCTCAATCATCCATGGTCTTTTTCTAGATCTAGGGGATTGAACTATTTGCATGCAGAACAGTAATCTCTTCCTGATTTTAACATAATCACCTCCGTTATCATTGTTTGCTGGTTATCTACTGCATTGTTATTAATCTTGTTTGATATTAGAACTAGCCTCATCCCACATCAGTTTGATATTAGAGCATGATTAGATTAGGGCTAAAGTTTTACATTTAGATAGTTTTCTGCATCAAAACTTGCAAACTGGCATCCTGCGTAATCCACAGTGGAATTGCAATTTCTGATTTTAGAGACCTCAAAAAATTCTCAAATTTTTTATGTAGATCTTAGTTTGATTGTTAAGTGGGGTTTTAAATTTTATAAAAATCTAAAACTAATTGATCCTCAAAGATCCTTCTGAAAATTATTACACGTCCTGATTTCTGCATTTGAAAACTGTTTGTGCATCCTTGGAAGAAATAAACTTTTCCATCTATAGGAGAATTAGAAATTCATGAAATTTGATGATTTGAAAACTAGATTCGATAAGAAAGATTTTTACAAGTAGAAATCTAAAAAATAGATCTGGGATAGGTGTCAAATTTATTTGTTAGTGGAGGTGAGCACACAAAATTCTGTAACCTGTTCTGTTTTGCGCAACCTAAAGAAAAATAGAGTCTCACACCTCTTGAAACATCCAAAAACTCTAAGACTTAGTTTTCTGGAACCCTTAATCGATAAGGAATTTAATTATGCTTTGAAGACTATGAAAACTATCCTCTAAACCCCATAGCAGAATTTTAACCAGAGGGTTCTGCGATCTAAAAACAGAATTTTGAAAGTCTGAAATTTTT
Organism: Elaeis guineensis; assembly: GCF_000442705.2. Classification (NCBI taxonomy): domain Eukaryota; kingdom Viridiplantae; phylum Streptophyta; class Magnoliopsida; order Arecales; family Arecaceae; genus Elaeis; species Elaeis guineensis. The sequence goes on from NC_025994.2 coordinate 19,845,218, forward strand.
CTGCACTTAGGATTTTTTATGTTTGTTTGAATTTCATATTTTCGTAACTTAGTTTCATTTCTCAGTTTGATAACTTAGTTGTTACTATTTATTTCATTTTAAAATCAATGTTTGTATTTTGTTTGCATCGGTAAGCTATTTTGAGGGTGCTCCTGTCATAGGATAAGGGAAGGATTTCATCACCTTTTCTTGGCCCAAAACCACCACCCTCATGTGCATTGACCTAAGCCTAAGCTAAAATCAATTAGACATTAAAAGATTAGGATCAAAACAAGTCAAGTTCAGTTGCTACGATGAGTCTTAGTGTGAGTTCGATCTACAGTTGACTCCGTAAGCTGGTGTCTAAGGCTAGAAGTACATGGCAAATGCCTAAGTGAATTGTGGTTACTTAATTAGGACCTCGCAAGAGTGAGGGGAACCTCCCACAAATTCTACCTCTTACCTGCCCAACCCAAGGATTCGAATGTTGGTCTACTTGTGCTTCGATTAATTCATAATAATTCGAGCTTTTAGATCTAGAAAACCCCTAGAGTTGGTTATACTAGAGTTAGTTGTACTGCATGTCTACTAGGTCTGGAGCTAGATATCATCCAAAAAATTAGAGTCAAGTCACAAAATAGATTTTGATTTTGCCGCAGCCTTTAAGGACATTACTGAGAGGCTAATGCCATAGGTGGTTCAGTCCAAGATCTGAATGCGAGAGTAGGGATCTTAGAAGAAGAAAGAATGAATGGCATGAAAGAACGTGTTAGGAATACCCCTCCCCTAATTGACTACCCTAGAGAGTGATGTGATTATCTTGATTTTGATAAAAGTCGCAATCAAGTGATCCGACCCCATCACAATCATATTGACCAGGATGAGAGAATACTTCAGAGTGTCAAGGTTGAAGCCCCAAGCTTTATGGGTCGTCTGGATCCTAATGAGTACCTTGACTGGAAAGTAGATATGAACATTATTTTGAATGGTACGACATGTCTGAGGAGAAAAAAATCAGATTTGCTAAAATGAGGTTTTTACATCAAGCCAAATTATATTGGCAAAATGTGGAGCAATTAACCATGCATAGGAGACAAGAGCCCATAAGTACTTGGGACGAGATGAAAGATAAACTTCATAAAAAATATCTTCCTACCTCCTATCAGCAGCGTCTTCTAGATCAATGGCAAAGATTGACCCAAGATAGCAAATTTGTTACTGAGTACATCGTTAAATTCGATGAATACCTTATGCAATGTGGTGTTAGTGAAGATCCATCTATCACCTTGTCATGATTTAGAGCTGGTTTAAGGGATGACATACAGAGAGAACTATTTATGTGTGAGGTCTATAGCCTAGAACAAGCCTATCAATTAGCCCAGGATTATGAGAGATTCCAAAGGTTGCCAGTAACCTGACAACTTGAGTCACATAAACTTAGTATTCTTAGTCCTAGATCCGACTTTAATCAGACCCCTAGACCCAGCTATAGTTAGAACTCAACCAATCATACCCTATCAGTTGGTTCCCCACTGAGAAAGGATGATAAAGGGAAAGGAGCCTTTGTGAAAAATCCAAGAGGTAGTAATTTGGGAACCCGATGCTTCAAGTGCAATGAGTTAGATCACATCTCTAGTCAATGCCCATCTCGAGCTCTACACATTAAAAAATTGAAGAAGAGAACCTTAAAAATTCTTTAGAAGATGAACAAGTATACATAGCAGACACTGAGTTAGCCGAAGCTTATGAAGAATCTAGTACTTTGGAAGAAGTTGATCCTGAAAGAGATTGGGCATAGTAAGATGCATTTTAGCCCAGCCAAAAGAAAGTGAAGACTGGCGTAGAACTATCATTTTTCACACCTTTATAGGTCAGGAAAGTAAAGTGTGTAAGATCATCATTGATAGTGGTAGTTGTGTCAATGCTATTTCATCTGATGCTGTATCAAAACTTGGTCTGACACCCTAATCATCTGAAACCATACAAGATCGCCTAGATAGATGCATCATCCATCCCAGTTAGGCACCGTTGTCTAGTCCCTATTAAATTTCAGTCTTACCAAGAGAAAGTGTGGTGTGATGTTATGCCCATAGATGTAGAAAGCATAATCCTAGGAAGGCCTTAATTGTTCGATCAAGATGCAATGCTCCATGATCGATCCAACTCTTGTACATTCATGAATAGGGGTAAGAAAATTACGATATACCCTTCACCCCCTAGAAGCGTAAAGAAGAATGATCCTTTAGAGTCCAAAGAAGAGAAGAAGAATAAAAGCTTACATTTAATTAGTGCAAAAGAATTTGAAAAAGATTTAAGAGAAAACTCTTCTATTTGGATTCTAGCTGTTAAGGGAGTTAGCACGAAAAACACAAATCATCACCCTTAGGAGATAGCAAGCCTCCTTGAAAGCTTTAAGGATGTCTTTCCTGAGGATCTTCCAGATCACTTGCCACCCATGAAGAATATCCAATATGCAATAGATCTTGTTTCGGGAGCTACCTTACCCAATCTGCCTCACTATCGTCTTAATCCTACAGAGCATGCTGAGCTGAAATATCAAGTAGAAGAACTCTTTAGGAAGGATTTGTTAGAGAAAGTCTAAGTCCTTGTGTGGTACCTGCACTCTTGACTCCCAAGAAGGATGGAACTTGGAGAATGTGTGTGGACAATCGGGCAATTAACAAGATAATGATAAGGTATCGATTTTCGATTCTCCGACTTGATGATATGCTAGACATGATAGCTGGATCCACTATTTTCTCCAAGGTTGACTTAAAGAGTGGATACCATCAGGTTAGAATTAGGCCCAGAGATGAGTGGAAGACTGCTTTCAAAATGAAAGATGGTCTTTATGAATGGTTGGTCATGCCATTTGGTCCGTTTAATACCCCTAGCACATTTATGAGACTCATGACTCAAGTGCTACGATCATTTATGGGCACATTTGTGGTCATGTACTTTGATGATATTCTTATTTATAGCAAGACTGAGGAAGACCACTTAAAGTATCTCCGTCAAGTGTTCCAGACTCTTAGAACTAAAAGTCTATTTGCAAATATCAAGAAATATAATTTTATGACCACACGCATCATTTTTTTAGGTTTTGTTGTAACCCCCGATGGTATGTCCATGGATCCTAAAAAGGTCCTTGTAATTAAAGAATGGCTTGTACCCCGAAATATTCACGATGTCAGAAGTTTTCACATTTTGCAACTTTTTATCGAAGATTCATTAAGGGGTTTAGTATGATTATGGCTCCTATTACGGATTGTATAAGAAAAAGAGCCTTTGAATGGATCAAGGCTGCTGACCAAGCTTTTCATGAAATTAAAGATCGTATGACCAACGCTCCTGTGTTACGCCTGCCAGATTTCTCTAAGATTTTTGAAGTTACCTGTGATGCATTCGGGATAGGAATTGGTGGAGTCCTTAGTCAAGAAGATCATCCTGTGGCTTTCTTTAGTGAAAAGCTAAATGACATTAAGCGTAGGTATTCCACCTATGATAAGAAATTCTATGCAGTGGTCCAAGTTCTTAGATTTTGGAGGCACTACTTGCTTCCACAAGAATTTATCCTATATTCTGACCATAAAGCTCTTAGGTTTCTCAACTCCCAAAGAAAGTTAAATCCTAGACATGAAAAATGGGTTAAGTTTCTTCAGTCTTACACCTTTGTATTGAAACACCATGTCGGTGTTGATAACCGTGCTGCTGATGCGCTCTCTCGAAAGATCGATATTTTATCGACAGTAGTCATTGATAAAGACTGAACTGCTAATGCACTCCATCAAAGAGTAGATCTTTTATTGGCAGTGAGTGTTAAGATCACCGGCTTTGAGAAATTGAAAGAGGATTACATGACTGTCTGAACTTTGGAAAAATTATGTCTTCACTCCAACAAGGACCATCTAGATAAATTAGTGAATATACCTTCCAAGATAGATATCTTTTCAAAAACAATAAGTTATGTATCCCACGTACCTCTATTCATGATTTTCTAGTATGGAAATTGCATGCGGGAGATTTGTTCGGTCATTTCGATAGGACCAAAACTATAGAGGCCATAGAACATCAGTTTTATTGATCGAGTTTGAAAAGAGATGTAGCCAAAATTATTGCCCAATGTCGAACCTGCACTGTAGCTAAACAGTGTAGACAAAATACTGGCTTATACACCCTACTACCTGTTCCTGATTGTCCATGAAAAGATGTGAGCATGGATTTTATTTTAGGATTGCCACGTACAGCCAAAAAGAATGACTCTATTTATGTGGTAGTGGATCAATTTTTGAAAATGACCCATTTTCTTCCCTGTTTTAAGTCCTCCGATGCCTCTAGAATTGCTCGTCTTTACTTTGATGAAATTGTCCGACTGCATGGATTACCTGACTCGATTGTGTCTGATAGAGATGTTAGGTTTGTTAGCTATTTTTGAAAGACTTTGTGGCACTTAATGGAAATAAAATTAAAATTTTATCTGCATATCACCCCCAGACTAATGGTCAAATCGAAGTGGTAAATAGAAGTTTAGAAATTTGCTTCGATGTTTAGTTGGTGAGAATATGAGAAATTGGGACTTGCTGTTACCTAGAGCCAAATTTTCATACAATAGTTTATTAATAGGACAATTGGCATGAGTCCCTTCGAGGTTGTGTATGGCCATCACCTTAGAAAATCGGTTGACCTCATTTCTGTACTCTTACATACTAGAATATCTGAAACAACAGAATATTCGCATAACACATTAAGAATCTACCAAAATAATTATAGAGAAAATTAATGTTAGCAATTAAATTTATAAATAATTAGCAGACTCACACCGACGAGCCCATGATTTTACTGAAGGTGATTATGTTATGATTGGGTTAGACCAGAATAGTTTCCTTCGAGAATCATCAAAAAATTACATACACATGGAGCAGGCCCCTTTAAGATCTTAAAAAAAATCGGATCAAATACATATATTATAGATTTACCGCCTGATTATGGCATCAGCTCTACTTTTAATGTTTCGGATCTAGTTAAATATAAAGAACCAATAACGATACCTAGTGATCCGTTTGAGCCTAACTCATCTATTGAGAGTGAACCCCAACCGAGTGTCCACAGTCAAAATTTTCTGTAAAACATGATCATATTGAAAGAATTCTGGATGAGCAAATAATTTTCACCAGGAGGAAAGGATATCAAAGGTACCTAGTTCGTTAGCAAGATTGGCCTGAGTCCGAGGACACATGGATAACTCGAGAAAAACTACAAAGAATTGATCCTGATCTACTCGAGCACTATCAAAGTTGAGGCGGCCTTTATTCGAGAAGTCAAATTCTCTCCAGTCCGGGAGAATTAGTATGGACATCAGTCATCGTGATTCGTTATGGTTTGAATATTGATAAAATCTTTTTATTTCTGTAATCTTTTTATTTTGAGTCCTGTAGTTTTTATTTTGAGTCCTGTAATGGGATTATAATTGAGTCCTTAAATTAGATTTGCATCATAATTGAGTCCTAGTTCGAGTCAGTCATTTGAGGAGTCTCATAGTCAACCACTTGGAGGCATACCATTTGAAGACACATGACCAAATGAGTGCTGCCCTCTCATGTGTGCACGCCCTCTTCACGGAGATTTCAGATTTCCATGGCTTCTTCACATAAAAAATCCATCGCCCTCCTCATCGCATGCCATCAGATTATCCCTTCTCAACGTCTTCCTCAAAGTTCACGATCCATCTCCATCGCTAACACTCTCTTCAATGTTACTCTATTTAGGTTGTTAGGTTCCTCTTTTAAAAGAAAAATAATGGTCATGTAATCGTGATTGATTGAAAAAAAAAATCCATTTCCTCATCTCACAAGTTCTCTTCTTCCTCCCCGTCTTTGTCTTCTTTTTTCTTTCCCTCTCTTTCTTCTCTTCTCATAAGTCTTGCTCAAGAACGAAGTATCCAACCAATCTGTAGATCCCAATGCATCAACTTGCAGGATCCCAACACATCAACCCTCCTTCCCAACGGCTGCTTCCTCCTTATGCCGCAATTCTTCACATGCTTGGATCGAATTCCTTTGTTCTTGACAATGAAAAGAATTGCCAACAACTACGGCCTAATTCAACGTTCGAATCCTCCCTCATCCAGAAGTCTTCATCGATGTGTTTGTGAGATCCCTTGCTTCTAAATAATTCTCTGAGTAGATTATTATTGTAGAAAGTTAATCCTATATTTTTTTATTAATTAGATCTGAATTTTTTAATTATGATCTGATACCCTAATCATGGATAGTTTTTCAATCATCCATGGATTTTTTCTAGATCTAGAGGATTGAACTATTTGCATGCATAATAGTAATCTCTTCCTGATTTTAACATAATCACTTCCGTTATCATTGTTTGTTGGTTATCTGCTGCATTGTTATTAATCTTGTTTGCTTGTATCCTCTAGAACTAGCTTCATCCCACATCACTTGTTATCTTTCCAGGATAAAGCCCCTCTTCTTCTATCGAATGAGTTTATGGGTCGGATCTATATTCAGCCTGTGCATGATCACCTCGATAGGGATTCCGGCATGTTTGTGGCTGGCTAAGTAAAGATATCCACATTTTTATGTAGAAAACTTAGAAATCGATCACAAGCTCAGGGCCAGAAGTGATCTGATCTGGACGGTTCTTTTGGAATTCTTGCCCTAGAGGGGGATCTAGACCAACTGCTTAGTGGGCTCACCTCGGCTTTCTACATCTCTGATGTCTAGTCCGTCGATCGATAGAGTTTTTTATTGCTTTTTTCCTTTAACCATCATCATGAAGCACTATTGAGCAAGTTGTTGATTCCTTGCATGTTGCCCACCCTGTTGCTTGTTGGGAAATGGATGAGTATGTGGTAAGTCAAAACAATCACTCGTAGTGTGTTCAATTTGAGTCGGCCCAATACCACATTATAATCCTAAGGCATTGGGATGATGAGGAAAGTTAAGCACATGGTTGTCTAGTGGGGTTCTCATCCCACGGTGACCGAGAGTGCCATCTCCCCCTCCACCTTTGTCGAGTCACTAGAGAACCCTACCAAGAGAGTATTTACCCTCTTAAGTTGATCCATAGGCAATTTCTTTCGAGCGAACATGTTATAGAATAATCATAGTTTGCTATTGTCATTAAAATGACAAAATATCATCATGGGGAGTTTGAATTCCTCACACATCATGCTTAAAAAAAAAATATTATCACCCCATTGCTTCTTGGGGACGGGCTCCAGGCTCTTTAGCTCTCTTCGATCTGCAGCTCTTGTGATCATGTGGATTATGCTAGCCATCCATTGGTTGCTTATCCCTTTGTCGATCGAAGGCCAAGCTGGTTGGTCGATCACTGCATAGGCTTTGCAGTCACGAACAAACTTTTCAAGATAGCAGCACCTTATTAGGGCTTCTATCTCATTCTTTAGCTGAATGCAATTCTCTATGTCGTTGCCATGATCCTGATGGAACTGGTAGTACTTCTTGTGATCATATGTTGTAGATGGGGTCTTCAGCAGTCAAGGCCTCTGAAGGGACTTTCATCCATAATTTCTATGAGGATCTACATGCGGGGGGCCGAAAAAGGGGTATAGCTATCAAACTTGTCAATTTGTAGGTCGGACTCTCCAGCCTATGTCTTAATCATTTGTTGGGGGGCTTCTTTTCCAACATGGGTCTTGTTCAGCTCCTCTCGAGCTCGCTTCTTTTTCAGAGACCTTCTTCTCTCAGCCTCTCATCGGTTAGTCACTCCATCCTTTGCCCAAGTGTATTTTAGTGCTTGGGTGAAGAGCTCGACATAGGTCCTCAAAAACCTCTTGTCCAGGAAAAAGGTTAGCTTGGACCTTCGTAGACCTCACTTCATGGCCGACATGGCTACTGCTTCATTTAGGTTCTGAATTTTTAAGGTGACAATGTTGAAGCACACCATATAGTCCTTTAGGGACTCCTTCCCACTATTGGATTGAGAAGAGGCTATCAGAGTTCTGTGGCTACCTTCTGTTGCTACTTAAGTGTACCACAAACTGCTTCCCTAACTATTCAAAAAAATGAATTATACTTGGGAATAGACCGAGTACCAAATCCGAGCGGACTTCTTTAGAGTCATTAGGAAAGCAAGATAGAGGAGGGCATCCGTTGCCCATTGAATCATCATGAGAGCTTTATAGCTCTGGAGAAGGTCAAATGGATCAAAGGAACTATTGAAGGGCTCCAATTATGGCATCTTGAACTGAGGGGGGATCAGTTCTTCCATGATTCTCTAAGAGAAAAGAGGATAGGTGTTGAACTTGAGGCTATCCATTTGGCCTCTGCGGTCCTCTTGCAACTTCATGATTCGCCAATCGTGCTCTTGGAGCTTTCGATCATAGTCGTCTAGTCTTTGAGAATCACTATGATATTGTGATATCCTAGAGTCAAGTCTCCATCAGATAACTCAGACGTGATGGGCGGCACCACTACAAGAAAAAAGACTATCAGCGATGGTAATTAGCCATCCTAATAGTCAGTTTACCGTCACTACTGCCATTGCTAAAAATCCGATGAAAATAACTTCATCGCTAATTACCATTATTAGTGATGGTAAATCATCGTCGCTAGTAAAGATAATTAGCAATGGTATTAGCGATAAAATTCTATCACTAATAATTTTAATTTTTTTAATTTAATTATGAAAAAATATTAGCAATGATGATTTCATCGCTATTATCGTTTCAAATAATTTTTTATTTTTTAATTAAAATTTAAAAAACTATTAGTGATGGTAGTTTGCATTATTAATACCGTCACTAATAGTTTTTATTTTTTTAAAAAAATTTATAATTAAATAGTTTAAAATCTACTTTAATCATAGTAATAAGCAATAATATTTTTTAAAATTGTTATAAATAAGATAACAATTATGTAATACAATCATAAATATAAAATTAATTATATTATATTAAAAATATAGATTATATAATTTTACATACAGATACTGCTTTACAAGTATCAAAATTGCATGCATATAAAAAAAAAATCATGTATGATTCTCCTTATCGTCCTCCTCATCCTCTACTCTTGTACATCCTCTCCAACAGTTGGTGGATGAGAGTCGGATGTTTCAATATTCTATAATAAAAAAATAAAATATTATTAGTAAGTTTCAATACAAAAATATATATATCGATACGAGATATATATTTCGATATACTATTTTATTCTCGAACAGATTATTTTTACATATTTATTTAATGATACGGAGCTATAGACACCCCCAACATATCGTTTAGATAGTTTGATTGAATTTTTACTTTCTATATCTTTTTTCGGACTCCAACCTAAATATATGAAGCTTCTAAAAATAAAAATTTAAAGCAAATAAAAAAATTATTAATAGACTTACCTACTGTGATGGCTATGATAACGAACCCAGCTGATCGTGCAGATGTGGATTCTAAAATCTCAACGACCGTATCGCAGATGATGTCTGGAAGCTCTGAGGTCACTGGCTCCAAAACTTCTACACAACCTCCTCCACATGTGTGTCAGTCCACATCTGGGTCGTCAAGCCCTGAGAGGAGGATATTGATGAAGATCCTCCAGCTGGTGGAGGATGAAAATGTAGCTGAAACCTATGATCTATTCCTACTCACCCCTTGGTGGTCTTGAGCCATCTCTTGAGGTCAAAAAGGGGCTAAGAGGATGGATCCTCACCGTACTACGATACGAGATACTCTGTATAATCGTCTATATAGTTTAGAAATTCATTAGTCCATATATATCAGTATATATAAAAACTTAATAAATAATATTTTAAATTATTATCGCGATCTGTTGAAAATGAGGATCTAAGTAATGATCATCCTAGATTAGTGTGTGGCCTCCCATATCTGTAGCTATCCTGGTGCACGACCCAGCTATCATATCTATAATAAATAAATAATAAAATTAAATTAATTAAAAATACATATGATTAATTCGATATGAAATTAATTTAAGATAAAATTTTTATCAATCTGTCAGCCACAACATGTGTGCCAATAAGCCGTCAGTGTCCTTGATCGACTACTACTGGGTGGACTGATTCTGTCGTACCCTCTGCTGCCTACCACAGTAGTCCTCAGTACTCCACTGATCACAGAAGGCCTCCCATATGCCCATCTACATCCAGTGATCTGTGTAAGACTTTCAGTCTGATGGTGACTCGAAACTGGAGTGCTCTATGACAGACTGCTGAAGGCTGTACAGCTCATCTTAGAACCTCCATGTGGCAACCTCCTCGAAGGTCCAATGACCAACCTTCTTATCTTGAAGAGTCTCAAATCGATAGTACCTCTGCAAGTAAAAGCAACTGTGTATTAATAAATAAAATATAAATCGATCATGAATTTAAAAATTAAATATCTTCGACTTATCAGGAACATCTCTCAAACTACATCACGAGCTCTTGATGGCCAATTGAAGAACTCATTCATCGATCCCGACATCAATCATGGGATGATGTCGGTAACCATATGAAGCACCCCAGGCTCTATAAATGTGCTACAAAATTTATTTTAAATTATAAATATACTCTAAAATGGCTAAAATTTAAATATATTTAGTGAAAATATATAGTACTTATGTGCGGCTTGTGGATGAGCTCTCTATCCTCTGATCGAGTCGGAGGTGCTGCAAGCCGAGGGGTACTCTACCATGCCTCTGACTTTGAGATCCGGACATGGCTCCATGTGACTGTGGGGTCACTAATGACCCCACATCATCCAAACTTAAGAGATCAAGACATCATAAAGAATGTTATATTAGATAATAAAGGATAAAATAATAAAAAGAAGAATATTTAAAATATTAGAGTTTACCGTAAGGTATGTATAGTGCAGAAGCATGCGAGCTAGCGGCATAAGAGCTCCCTCCTCGACTGCGATGGCTCTGACCTCGAAAAGACATGATCTTTAATCTCTGAAAATAAAAATAACTATGTATCATATTGGATTAACTATGTACAAGAATAAAATAACTATGTATTATATTTATTTAACTGTATATCATGATATCTTTGTATCAGTAAACTAATACATTATCATATACTACTCGATGAGAATCATTTTTTTGCTGATACATTGCAGATGCTAACTAACAATCTTACCTAACATCTTTTCTTGAGCAATTCCCCTAGCATATTATGCATATTTGGCTGCTTTTCATGCTTGGTATTATGTAGAGTCTGATCTCTCTGATAGAGGATCGACATCGATTGGTGGGTCTAGCTTCTTGGTACCTTTCGGATGTTTGGTATCCTTCAGATGGGTGGCGATACAAGTATTTAAAATTAGTCAGAGGTAAAAAAGTTCATCGCAAGTGAGAAGCACTACTTATCGATCTCTTCAGATGTTTGGTATCTTTTGGATTCTTCGTCTGATTTTTTCTCTTCTTCCACTTCTTCATCTTCTTCCTCTTCTTCCTCTTTTTGGATAGGATTATCCTTTAAAATAAACTCAGAATTATCTATCTCCTCATGTTGGCCATCACGTAGGAGAAAACCTGGAGTATCCAACTCTGCATCTCTGAAAGACTAATGAACTCCAAATGTTTCATCCTCTTGAAAGCATTCTAATAAATAGGGCTCTTTTTTTCTTCAAGTGTGTCATACATGGTCCGAGACTTAATTTTGTATACAACCCACCATTCTTTTCTTCCTCTCTCCCTTGATGGAATAGAGTATAATACACTTGAACAACTTGTTGGACTAGCACCAAGAGATCACTGATATATGCTTTTAATTCATGTTTGATTTCAATAAGCTCATGCCGTGGATAAACCTTTATACAATTGTCAGTATCAAACTATCAGCACTTAAATAAAATGACACTATTACCTCCAGGATAAGTCAACTTGATCACTTCTTCGAGGATTTCATAGTAGTCACTCTCCACCGCCATCCACCAGCTATCCTTTATACACACACTGTTGTTCATTGTACTCTTATGATATCCATATTGCTGCATGTGAAATTTGAAACCATTTATGTTACAGCCATTATAACATGTTATGTACTTTATTAGCTGTAATCTAATGATCTTAGCTTTTCAGGTATGGATTCGCCCTCTTGCATGACCTGCATATTATAAAAAAATAAATTAAAAAAATTAAAATAAAAAAATTATAATGGTCACTTACCAGTTGATGGAACCAATTTGCAAAATTTTGTGAGCACTGAATGGAGATTTCTGAAGGAAAAACTGTCTTTTTTCTTTGTAGGATCTTTCAGATTTCATCAAATCTAGGATAGAATAATTTAACAATTTTATCTTACGCTATTTTAGATCTAATGTCTGTTAGATCTAATTTTATTTTCTGATATTTAAAATCTAAAATTAAATCTAAAAGTATAAGAAGTATAGACATACCTCAAGGATAATCTGATTACCCTGTAGATGATCTCAGCACAGCCCGAGGTTCTGATGTAGCCACGCAAGTGTCTGGCCTCTATCGGTATCCACTCAGGCAGGACCTGGAATGACTTATCCTCACAAATCTATACTCCAAAAATTAGATCTCTATCTGATTTGGAAGTGCTTCAGAACTCCTTCTGAAGTTGGAGCAGCAGCCTGTCGAAGATATCCTGCAGCCTTTCTATTCCAGGCGTCACCACGCCTTTTCCTTGCACCAGATGAACGTCCAACTCCTTGGACATGAAGAGAAAAGATAGGAGAGTAGGGAGGATGTGGAGAAGAAGGGAGGGAGTGGCAGCTATTGGGTTTGGTGCATAAAATAATTTCATCTTCAAACCCTAGATGCAGAAAAATTTATATAGACCCTGTATGCTGTGCAGTGCCACATCATTCAACCAATCAAAAAATTCTAATAAATTTTGAAAAAATTTTGATTGGTTGCTTGATGTCATCTGATCACATCAGATAAAAACTCAAGCCTCTATCTCAAAGTTGACGCCAACACTGGATAAGGACAAAGAGAGGTTGGCGCCAAAGAGTCCAATCTTATCAAGACTCTCCAACCTTATCCACTTGGGGCGCCCACTTAATCCAATTGAGCTCGCACCATAATTTGATTATGGCACCCAATTTGATGTGGTTTGGCTCCACAAAAATCCTCCAATAAGCTCTTGCCAAGTGGCCTTCAATTTAAGACCCATATGTTAACTTTTGACAAATGTCCTAAAATAAAATTGGCAGGTGACAGAAATTAGCAGGTGCTTATCTTAAATTCATCTCATGAATTAAGACAAGCCTTTTCTGAGCTGGACAAGCTTTATTTAGACTGAGAGAAATCTTTTCAAGGTTCTCTGGATTAGTCAAATCACATTTGGCTCAGTAGAGACAGAAAAGATTACATGAGGAGAAAGTTAGGCTTAATCGTGTGCTAGTACGATTTCTTTGAACCTAATTGGATCTTATCCAAATCAATTAGGTTAGCCCAATTGATGACATCCAAACCCTTACCCTTATTTGTGTGATCCAGTTAGGTTCAATTTCGTATGGTAATGAGATATGTCATGATCTCATCATCGACATCATCGAAACTCCTTTCGATGGACCAGAACTCTTCTGATTCAGATAATTAGAATGATCGATCATCAAGATCATTCTAATTGCTCTCAAAATCCATCAGTGACACCTAGCAGTATGTGGTGGCAACCCATCAGAACTGAAGATGAACCTCTTGGTGCAGCTACCTGTGTGATTGAGTTCCTCTATCATGAGTCCTGACTGAATTAGGGTTAAGGTGAACTCGTCAAACCCAACATCAGTCATATGAATCAATCGATCGATCCGAGTCTGATGTGAAACTCCAATAAAAATTCTTTTCCATTATTTCACTCTGCCATAGCCATGGGCTTAAGGACTCGATCTTTCGATCACCATAGGACTACTCCTCTCATCTATCGAGGTTGATAGATCCCATCTTGATGCGACCTAGTTCCTATAATGAATATGCTACAGCCAACATACACCTCAGGATTTCAAATGACTAGGAGATTAAGTTATGGTGTAGTCAAACTATAACACATACAAAGTGAACTGTCGATGCACCTCAGGTCAAAGAACTAGACACACAACTACAGCATCGAGCTAGTCATCGATGAGAAGGTAGACTTCCTTATGACTGCTCGAGGTGGTCACGCTCAGTACTCTCATTCTCAATGAATATCTGTACTCTCGCTCTGGTGTCTCCACACCGTAGACTCAAGACACATCTACCCTAAAGAAGCGATCGTACACCAACCTTTCGAATCGATCACCATCCTCATGATGATCTTATGGTCAGGAGCTGTTTATGAGTTAGTTATGTAAATTCATGCCTTAAATTTTCAACTCTTAAAAATATGAACTGACATTCCTACTAACTCAAAGGATGTATCACAGACACAATGTACACAATGTGATAGAAGAATAACCCATTTATTGATTTATAGTCAAAATTATAAATTTGCCCTTAGATTTGTATGGAAATGTGTCAGCCAATCTGACATCTAGGGCATACATCTAACAAACTCCCACTTGATCTAATGCCAATTGGCTACATATCTAAGTTCCATCTTCTCAAGGTGGGCTTCGATCTTTTGCTGACCTAATGGCTTTATCAGTGGGTCTGCCACATTGTCTGTGGAGTTGACTCTCTTGACCACGACATAATCCTTTTCGACGTAATCACGGATCAAATAGAATCGTCACTCGATGTGCTTGGACTTCTGGTGAGACCTTGACTCCTTAGCTAGGACTATGACGTCATTATTATCGCAGTAAAGAGGTATGGCATTCGATGACATCACTCCAAGCTCTACGGCAAATTTCTTGTACCAGAATGCCTCCTTTGTAGCTTTTGATGCAGCAATGTACTCTGCCTCTATGGTGGAATCAGCAATCACCGTCTGTTTGAAACTCTTCCAGCTGACTGCACCATCATTGCAAATGAATAGACTCTCAGATGTCGACTTTTGATCATCTATATCAGACATAAAGTCTGAGTCTGTATACCCCTGAATCTGGAGTTCTTTATTCCCAAAGACTAGAAACATATCCTTAGTCCTTTTCAAGTACTTAAGGATACATTTCATAGAAGTCCAGTGCTCTTCGCCTGGATTCGACTGATATCTGCCTGTGACACTCACGGCATGGGCTATATCAGGTCGTGTACATAGCATGGCATGCATGAGGCTCCCTATTGCCGATATCTGATATCTGATATCACCTCGTCATAGGTCTTGGGATCATCACCATGAACCCCATTTCCCGTGAGGAATATTTTCTCTACATCCTCTTGTATGGTACCTAAGTACCTTTCAGGAGGACGAAAAATCTTAGTCAATCTACAAGGTGGAAGAGGTTGTGTTAGGACTGGTTCTGATTGATTTGGTTCCTCAGGTTCTTTAGCTCGTTGCTCTTGGAAGATATTCTCCTTGAGCTTAACTATTCTTCCAATGCCACTATCTTGAATTAACTATTTTTCAAGAAAAATAATATTTTGACTCACAATCACATTGTGGTTTTTCGAAATATAGAAATAGTATCCTAATGACTCTTTAGGATATCTTATGAATCGAGCTCTAAAAGACCTGAACTCTAACTTGTCCGCCTACTGTCTCTTGACATGAGCCGGACAACCCTAAATTCTCAGATGATTCAGACTTGGCTTCTTACCATATCATATCTCATATGGTGTGGTAGGAACGATTTTAGAGAGAATCATATTCAATACATAAATTGCTGTCATGAGACAATGTCCCCAAAGAAATTCAGGGAGGTCCGTGAAGCTCATCATGGAATGGACCATATCTAATAGAGTCTGATTTCTTCTTACCATGCCATATCTCATATGGTGTGGTAGAAACGATTTTAGAGAAAATCCTATTCAATACATAAATTGTTGTCATGAGACAATGTCCCAAAAAAATTCAAAGAGGTCCGTGAAGCTCATCATGGAACAGACCATATCTAATAGGGTCTGATTTCTTCGTTCTGAAACCCCGTTGAGTTGAGACGTTCCAGGTGGAGCCCATTGAGAGACTATACCATTGTCCTTAAGATAATCTAGGAACTCCCAACTAAGGTATTCACCTCCTTGATCTGATCGAAGAACCTTAATGGACTTTTCTATTTATTTTTCTACTTCATGTCTGAATTCTTTGAACCTTTCAAAGGCTTCAGACTTGTGTTTCATTAGAAACACATATCCGTACCTAGATATATCATCGGTAAAGGTAATAAAGTAGACGTAGTTGCTTCTAGCCGGCACATCAAATGGGCCGCACACATCCGTATGTACTAGGACAAGTAGGTCTGTGGCCCTTTCCCCATGTCCCACAAAAGGAAGCTTGATCATTTTGCCTTGAAGGCATGATTCACAAACTGGATATGACTCAAAAGTCAACAGACTCAATAGTCCAGATTTCTCTAATTTGTTAACTCTGTCTTCCGCTATATGACCTAGTCTTAGGTGCCACAGATACCTATTATTTAGACTATCTCTAGGCCTTTTAATTCCTATCGCATTACATTTTGCTCGATATTAAATACAGATACATCAACATGTAACTGATAGAGATCGTTAATGACAAAATCATTTGCAACTTTATGATTTTCAAAAAAAATGTTACAATGGTCCTTATGAAAGCTAATCACATAGCCTTCTTGTGCTAAACATGAAACAGAAATCAAATTTCTGCTTGCTGCAGGCACATAATAACAGTCTCTTAAAACTAAATCTAATCCTAACGGTAATTGCAGAGGGTAGGTTCCCACGTCACAGCAGCAACTCTTGCTCCGTTCCCGATGCGTAGGATCATCTCCCCATCCCTCAGTCTCCTGCTCTCCTCAAGACCCTGCATAGAAGTGTACAAATGAGCACTAGAGCCAGAGTCAAGCACCCAACTGGATGCAGAAGAAATCGTAAAGTTAGATTCTAAAATGAGCATACCTCCAGAAGGACCATCCTTCTTGTTTTTTAGGGTGGCCAGGTACTGAGGACAGTTTTGCTTCCAATGGCCGTCTGATTGGTAGTGGAAACATTTTTCCTTATCAACAGCCTTCTTCTTCGTTCTATCTTCTTCTTCTTGCCATCCACCTTCTGCTTCTTCACAGACTTCTTTTTCTTTCCAAAAGATTTTCTCTTGGAAGAAGTCCGCTCCACAGTAAGAACTGAGCCTTTTGAACCCTTCATAGAAAGCTCAGCCGTAACTAGCATGTTCATTAATTCGGCCAAAGTACACTGCATCTTATGCATATGGAAGTTCATGATGAACTGACCATATGCATCGGATAAGGACTGAAGGATCACATCAATCTGAAAATCCTTGTCTAAGATGATATCGAGTTTTTCAAGCTCCTCAAGGTCCTTGATCATTATCAAACAATGATCTTGGACTGACTGCCCATCACGCATCTTGGCCTTAAAAAGTCTTTGACAGACTTGATACTTGGTCGTGCGACTCTGTTCACCAAACAACTCTTACAGGTGAGCCAATATTTGACGGGTAGTCAAAATGTTCTCATGCTGGTGCTGCAAGTCATCAGACATTGCACCCAACATGTAGTACCTTGCTTTGTTATCATCATCCGTCCACTTTTTCAGAGACGCTCTCTGTTCAGCAGTCGGACGTGCTGGCATGGTAGGTGGGTCCTGGTCCAAGACATGAGTCAATTTTTTAAAATCCAGAATAATTCTATAGTTCCTCAACCATCTTTGAAATTGGATCCAGTCAATCTGTGGGTGTCTAGTATTTTGGTCAGGGGGTTGGAGGTAGACATGTTTCCTATAGAGAGTCGAAAGTTTCTAGTTAGATTTTGTAATCAGACTTAACCAATTTGTTTAGGAGTTTCATTTTTAAACAAATTAGACTCACTATTTTCTCAGATCCCTACACTCCCTTGGTAGAGATGTGAAAATCTCCGTAATCAGTGATTTCTAGTAGGTGGTGCGGTCTCATCAACTAGCTCATCACCTCACCTAACAGTTATTGGTGATGGATCAATGATGAGTGGACAACTCTTGTCCAATGATTCTCTAATCATGGTGCACCCAAAACTTGGTCTCTAATTCATGAAGCTC
The DNA here is from genome assembly GCF_000442705.2 of Elaeis guineensis. Classification (NCBI taxonomy): domain Eukaryota; kingdom Viridiplantae; phylum Streptophyta; class Magnoliopsida; order Arecales; family Arecaceae; genus Elaeis; species Elaeis guineensis. The sequence continues at coordinate 19,863,235 of NC_025994.2, forward strand.
ACCGTGTCCGAATATTGCTCCAATCCTTAGTTAAGTCAGACCCACCATTTGCACGAACTAGATTTCTGATTGGGTCCCTCACCGTATCTAGAATATTGAGTCCAACCCATCCTCTAATTCGTAGCATCCAATGCCTAATGGACATGATTGTATTTTTTCGGTGCAACTGAGCCACTGTAACCAGTCGAGAACAATCAATCTCGGGAAGGGCCCGCACATCCACAATGGTGAAAGATCTAGACTTAATATTTTCTTAGAAAGATTTGATTTAGGTCTTATTAAACTTGACTTGACATAGTCATAACAATTATGACTAACCTAGTGGCATGGGTCAGCTCGAATTGTTAGCTTCCTCAAATCAGAACTGGGTTGACACATATGGCCAGATAAGTGAGACCGATGGAAGAGATATGCCATTAACTCAATAAGAATGCATTCGAGTCGAGTAGCTCCCAATTAAAAATCAATCGATCACATCTGCCCAACTTACCTTAGACACCAAATTATCAAACCAGAACCAATTGGGTTAGCCTACAATCCAAACTCTAACCACTGAGCCAAATAGGTCTTAACTTGATCGAGTCACATCTAAATGTGATTCGACCATGACCCAGACTTAATCCTATTAGGTTGGTCAATTATTAGCTTTCATGATCCCACCTAACCAACTTTTGATTCGATTTGATCAACCGTTAGACCTAATTGAGCTACCCAAGCCCGAACCCAATTTTATGAAAATATTTTAGATCTAAAATTTTAATTTTAGACTAAATTGATTTCATAAACTTAATTCATTAATTAAGTTTGGATTCATAAACAAAATATGTAAAATAAATCCTAGGATTTCAGGATCTAGGATTTTGTAGAAAAATAAGTTTTGATTTCTGATTAAGGATGAATGCGCGGCACCCCTACACATCATAGGAACATCCCACTGAATGGAAAGAGAGGGTCTTAAAACTTTACTTCATTTTATGACCGGACGGCCATGAGAAAACCTTAATCAGAAATATAAATTTAACTACAAAACTAGTTAGATCTAAATTTACATATCTCATATACAATTTAAGATCTAACTAATACATGTTTTGCATACATCTCATGTATCAAAAATTGATCTAATTAACATGCTTTCAGATCTGATACATCACATGTAATATCTAAAAAATAAGATTTAAATTGAACTATTCAAAATTAAATTTATTCTAGATAAGTTACTGGAACAATTCTACAACTAGTCTAGGCATGCAACAGATCAATTTTATGAAAAAATTAAAATTTTATTTTCTATTTTCTGATCTGATTATAATACTTATAATATCAAAAAAATAGAGAATAAATTAGATTTAATTTATATTTTAATCTCATTAAAATATAAAATTTAAGACTGTTCATGGATTCAACTAATCCTAGTCTAGTCATGCATCTCATGCATGTTAGATCTTCTTAGATTTAATTTTAAATATTTTAATTTTAGATCTTATCATATCTGATGTGATATCTAAAATTTTTAAATATTAAATAAATAAATATAAAAAAAATAGATCTAAATTAGATCTGAAATAGAGCCAAAAATCTGGCTCTGATACCAGTTGAAGGGAAAACTTCTTTTTCCTTTATACGATCTTCCAGATTTCATCAAATCTGAGGTGAAATAATTTAAAAATTTTATCCTACGCTATTTTAGATCTAATATCTATTAGATCTAATTTTATTATCTATATTTAAAATCTAAAATTAAATCTAAAAGTATGAGAAGTATAGACATACCTCAAGGGTAATCTGATTACTCTGTAGATGATCTCAGTACAGCCCGAGGTTCTGATGTAGCCACAAGTGCCTGACCTCTACTAGTATCCACTCAGCAGGACCTAGAATATCTTCTCCTCATGAATCTATGCTCCAAAAATTAGATCTCTATCTGATTTGAAAGTGCTTCAGAACTCCTTCTGAAGTTGGAGCAGCAGCCTGTCGAAGATGTCCTGCAGCCTTCCTGTTTCAGCATCACCATGCCTTTTCCTTGCACCAGATGAAATCCAACTCTTTGGATGTGAAGAGAGGAGATAGGAGAGTAGGGAGGATGTAGAGAAGAAGGGAGGGGGTGGCAGCTATTGGGTTTGGTGCATAAAACAACTTCATCTTCAAACCCTAGGCACAGAAGGGTTTATATAGACCCTGTATGCTGCGCAGTGCCACATCATTCAACCAATCAAAAAATTCTAATAAATTTTGAAAAAAATTTGATTAGTTGCTTGATGTCATCTGATCACATCAGATAAGAACCCAAGTCTCTATCTCAAAGTTGGCACCAACACTGGATAAGGACAAAGAGAGGTTGGCGCCAAAGAGCCAATCTTATCAAGACTCTCCAACCTTATCCACTTGGGGCGCCCACTTAATCCAATTGGGCTGTGCCATAATCTGATTATGACACCCAATTTGATGTAGTTTGGCTCCACAAAAATCCTCCAATAAGCTCTTGCAAAGTGGCCTTCAATTTAAGACCCATATGTCAACTTTTGACAAATGTCTTAAAATGAAATTGGTAGGTGACAGGAATTAGCAGGTGCTTGTCTTAAATTCATCTCATGAATTAAGACAAGCTTTTTCTAAGTTAGACAAGCTTCATTTAACTGAAAGAAACTTTTTCAAGATTCTCTGGATGAGTCAAATCATATTTGGCTCAATAAGACAGAAAAGATTAGACGAGGAGAAAGTTAGGCTCAATCGTGTGCTAGCACGATTTCTTGAACCTAATTGGATCTTATCCAAATCAATTGGGTTAGCCCAATTGATGACATCCAGACCCTAACCCTTATTGTGTGACCCAGTTAGGTTTAATTTCATATGGTAATGAGACATGTCATGATCTCATCATTGACATCATTGAAACTCCTTTCGATGGATCAGAACTCTTCTGATTCAGACAATAGAATGATCGATCATCAAGATCATTCTAATTGCTTTCAAAATCTAACAGTGACATCTAGCAGTATGTAGTGGCAATCCATCAGAACTAAAGATGAACCTCTCGAAGTAGCTACCTGTGTGATTGAGTTCCTCTATCATGAGTCCCGACTGAATTAGGATTAAGGTGAACTCGTCAAATCCAACATCAGTCATATGAATCAATCGATCGATCCGAGTCCGATGTGAAACTCTAATAAAAAATTTTTTTCATTATTTCACTTTGCCATGGCCATGGCTTAAGGACTCGATCTTTCGATCACCATAGGACTACTTCTCTCATCTATCGAGGTTGATAGATCCCATCTTGGTGCGACCTAGTTCCTACAATGAATATGCTACAGCCAACATACACCTCAGGGTTCCGAATGGCTAGAAGATCAAGTTATGGTGTAGTCAAACTATAACACACACAGGGTGAACTGTCGATGCACCTCAGGTCAAAGAACTAGATACACAACTGCAGCATCGAGCTAGTCATCGACGAGAAGGTAGACTTTCTTATGACTGCTCGAGGTGGTCACGCTCAGTACTCTCATTCTCAATGAATACCTATACTCTCACTCCGATGTCTCCACACCGTAGACTCAAGACACATCGACCTAAGAAGTGATCGTACATCAACCTTCCGGATCGATCACCATCCTCATGATGATCCTATGGTCAGGAGCTGTTTATGAGTTAGTTATGTAAATTCATGCCTTAAATTTTTAACTCTTGAAAATATGAATTGACATTCCTACTAACTCAAAGGATTATCACAGACACAATGTACACAATGTGATAGAAGAATAACCCATTTATTGATTTATAGTCAAAATTATAAATTTGCCCTTAGATTTGTATAGGAATGTGTCAGCCAATCTGGCATCTAGGACACACATCTAATAATTTCTTCCTTGCTTATCATCGGATTGTCTCATCTCAACATCTCATTATATTACTTATATATGCATAAGATAAGTACAGGATGATAAATGATTAAAGAGTCGAGATTGTGATGAATACTTATTCAATATATGGGTTAACCTCCATACAATTTAGCAAAATATATATCTCTATTTGTCAAATTTTAGTATCAATTATATCTGATGAACCTCATGTCCAAATTCATGAGTGGGATAGGTAAATATTGAGATCTCTACCTCTGATCTTCACCACTATCATCATTTCAACCTATTTGAGTCAGCTTTGTCTGTATACTAGGGTTAAAGTAGTGTCGGCTAAAATTAAAAATTTCTTCAATTATGTAAGCTTCCACAAAAGAACCTTCAACTCTGACCTTATTTTTTACTTTTTTCTTGAGACATGTATGTATCTTTCAAATGAATATATCCATCTGTACTATACTAATCCCTCCATCCTAGCTTCATATACCAATGAATCACCAAATGCTCCAGAGAGTCAAAGAAACTAGGAGGAAATATTTTTCCAATTTGTATAGTCTTTACATTGCTAGCCTCAAGATTGGAGATGTGGTCGGCAGATAGTTCGATAGTACAAATATCTTTAAAAAAAAGACTAAGCTCGATCAAAGAACTCCATATGAAGTTGGGAAGAAATCATGCCAAGCTAATGGGAGTAATCGTTGCGTGAAGACATAACAATCATGGCTCTTTAGCCCATAGAACCTACAATCTTTGATATTGATGCATCAAGCTAGATTACTTGTATAATCATCCAAAATTTAAGATTTTTACACCATTCACATACATCCTTTAATTGCTCTCTTGTTAAGGTGTAGATGCTTTCGATTTTAAAAATTTTCAGGTGACACCTCAATCAGCTCTAATAAAGAATGCTTGCATACGTTCTTTATATCTGCTCGAGCTTTGGGATTGTCCTTCATCTTGCCCTTGACATTCATAACAATGTAGAAGATATTATTGAACATATTTTTTTCAATGTGCATGATGTCAAAATTATGATGGATCAAATTAGTCGATCAGTATAGTAATTCTCAGAAGATGCTGCACTTCACCCAATTATGAGTTCTATCGAACCTCCAAGGTTTCTATTTGCCAAATAGTATATCAAACTGACTTCATCTATTTGGGATATCCTCTGAAACACTTCCATACCACTGAGATGCAGAGGCGTATGGTCTTTTTCTATCTTATTCCTCCTGAAACTGTCCCACTGCTTTTGAAAAGGATAATACTGGGGGAGAAATTGACGATGACAATTGAACCAGCAGGACTTACGACCATGCTCAAGTTGAAATGATTTTATATTCTCCATGCAATAGGACATGCTAGCTTTCTCATGAGTGCTCCATCTTGACAGCATCCCATAAGCAATAAAATCACTAATGATCTACATTAATGTAGCCTTTATTACAAAATTTTGCTTCTTCGATGCATCAAATATATATATAACATCGGACCATAATAATTTTAGCCCATCAATAAGAGGCCTTAGATATACATCAATACTTCTACTAGGGTATCATGGTCCAGAAATAACTAATATAAAAAAGATGTTATATTCTTTTATGTACATTCCAGAAGGTAGATTGTATGGAGTAATAAAAATTGACCAATATGAATAAGGGGCCACTGCATGATTGAATGATGTAAATCCATTTGCAGACAAATCCAGTCAGACATTATGTAATTTTTGAGTAAATAAAGGGTGGCAAGTATCAAATTTTTTCCATACCTCACTGTCCGATGGATGACTCATCATATCAATATGCTTGCAAATTTTTTCTTTGTACCATCTCATCTGTCCAGCAGTATTCTTAGACAAGTAGAGCCTGAGAAGCCTGAGAGTGAGGGGAAGGTATCGAAGAACTTTATATGATATATCCTTTTGATTTCTACCCTCTTGTCTTGGCTTAAATTGTCTTTCACCACATACGTCACATGTACTCTTCAGTTGGTCCTCCTTGTAGAAAAATATGCAATCATTATGGCATGCATCTATCTTCTTGTATCCTATGCCTAACCCTTTTATCATTTTTTTTGAACATAGAAGCTTCCAACAAACTTCTCATCCTTTGATAGTATTTTCTTTATTATTGCTACCATCCAATCACAACAATTGACCATCATATTAAACTCAACCTTCAAGTTCAACAATTTTGATTCAACTGATAATATAGTATGTTTTTCATATTCTGACCATAGTGGTTGATAAGCATCTTTCAGCATATGATAGAAATTATCACTGTCAGCTTCTGGATCATCTTTCATATCTCAATCAAATTTAGGACCAGCCACATTCATAATCATATCTACCATTCTATCTGTATCTTTGTCCTGCTGAGGACTTCTAACCTTTGCAATTATCTCCCATGTCTCTTTATGCAGGTACCAATACTTATAGTTTGGCATAAATCTGCTCCTATATAAATAGATAATTATTGCATCCCTATCAAGTATTTCTCTATTGACACATCTCTTAAAAGGACAACAAGCCCATCCTTAAACTAAGAGTTCAGCATTTCCAAAATAATCATAGAAGTATTTGACACCCTCCTTATATTCAGCAAAAATCACCCCATCAACTACTCATAGTCCATCCAACTACAGTTCATGGCAAACTATCTAAAGATTCTATATATACAAATATAAGATAAAATACTTATCAAATATTTTATTATTTAAAATGACTTACATAATAAATACATCCTATCATCAACTAATAGGTATTGAAGGTTCTATCCTAATCAGAAATTGTATTAATTCTATAGGTCAATTACAGTAATCAAATGATATGCAATAGAAGTTGAAAAAAAATTTTGACAGCATCTCTCCTTAGTTCTCCCCATACAGCTGAAGATGTATGAGGAGAACTAAAAAAAATATTGTCCAAATTTTCTCTCAAGCCTTTAACATATATAGAATTAATTGTAATCCTCAAACTATCCAAATCAGATAGTCAATTGACTAATATATATAATTCTCCAATCCATATAAAAATATATAAATGTATGAATGCCATAGAATATGAAATTAATCAAAAGATAGGTCTATCATTATATGCAATGCAATACTTTTAAAATTTTTAAAATACTGAATTTTTAAGTAAAAGACATCATTACAAATGGAGATGGTTGAGATGCAAGTCCCACGCATATAAACTTGGAGCATGCCAACGATTGGCCATGCGAGCACACCAGTATGGCATCTAGACAAATCCCATCCTGAAGGTTCCAAAATACTGAGTGGGATAACAAATAGGGTTGGAAACAGATCGGGGTGGGCTAGGCCATACCCCTCCTTGAGTCCAATCTGAAAATTTTTTCGAACTTGGGGTTGGCCTAGGGCCTAGAGTTTAATCGTCGAGCTACTTCGATCGCCACTGGAGTAGATAAGCATGCTAGAACCAGTCTGACGGTGATCTGATCTCGAAGTCCGACCATTAAGGTAGTAAAGCTACTCTCGTCGAGAGCTTCTCAAAGTAGTTTCACCTTTCAAGAATAATATTAATTTAAATAATATTATTAATATTATTATTAATATTATTATTTAAATTAATAATATTATTAATTTAAATATTATAATACTTAAATTAATAATATTTAAATTCAAATATTATTATTTTAAAATTAATCAGATAAATTTAAATTTAAATATTTAATATTTAAAAAAGTGGAAATGGATTATGGCGACGACGACGAAGCCATTGCCATCACCGTCACTAAAAATCACCTAGCAGCTCTAGTGGCAGCATGGGTCGGTGGTGGGTCCAACAGTGGGTCGACAGTACGGTGCTTCGATGGCTGGGTGTTTGAAGGGGGGAGGGGCGGGGGAGAAGGGGGAGGTGGCTGCAGGTTCGGTCCAGAAAGGGAAGAGGCAAGGGGAGAAGGGGGAGGCGATGGGGGGCCTATCTGATAAGGAGAGGGGCAATCCGATGAAGGGGGAGGTGGCAGTGGCCCCGATCCGACAAGAGAAGGGTGATCCAACAAGGGAAGGGCTTGGGAACACATGATCCGATGAGGGGACACCAAATCAGAGGTGGGGACAGCAGCATGGGGGCTGGAGGGAGGAGGTCGGGGGCTTCGACGACGTGGTGGGGGAGAAGGGGGATCGAAGGAAGGGGGAAGAGGGGAGGCGAAGGGCGATTCAATAAGGGGAGGCTCGAGAACACGCGATCTGATGAGGGAACATCGGATCGAGGTGGGGATGGGGGCGTAGGGGCTGGGGGGAGGAGGTCGAGGGCTCTGACGATGTGATGGGGGAGAAGAGAGACCGGAGGTGGGCGGAAAGAGGGGAGGTGGGGGGAAGAGGGGAGGCAGTCGGGGACCTAGGGGGTGTTTTTAGGACACACTATTAGTGATAACTAGCTTCGTAATTAAAGTCATTGCTAATAGATATTTTTAAAATTTAAATTTATAGTGATAGTAAAGTATTTAAGCCATCGTAATAATTTGCTGATCTTTTAGCAATGAAAAAAATTTTCGTCACAACGTTCGGTCGATAAAGCTTAGTATTAGCAATGGCGCATTTGCTGTCGCTAAAAGTTATCACTATTACTTCATTTTCTTGTAGTGCACTTCTCCCACTTCAAACTTTATGCTGAGGAGAAGCTTGCCAAGTCAGAGGATGCGGTGATAAGATTGTCGAGTAGGCTAAGATCATTGATTGCAGTGGGATGGAGTAGTAGGAAGACCTTGCTCCTTAGACTATGGCTGTTGCTTCGCTGCCTGCCAAAGGCTTGGATAACTATTGTCAAGGTCTAGACTTGTCATGGTAGCATGGCAAACTGTTGTTGTTCCACCACCATGATCAGGTCGGAAGACGAAGGTTCCACTTGTCATGTAGGACACTCCTATTGTGAGGAACACTGACCAGAGTTGGCTAAAGCATCCACACTCTCATTCTCACTATTTCCTCTTTCAAAGTCGATTGTTGTTTGTTCTCCCCTTCCTGACACTCAATCTGTTGCCGCTGAGCTCTAGTGGTGCCGCATTGGGAGGTTAGTCGGGTGCACCTCGGGGGATGCGAGCTACCCACTATGTTTGGGGGACCTACTAAGAAAGTTCGCTCACTGAAGTATGTCCAGTTGGGGATCCTCCAATGTGTAAGTCAGTTGAAGCTTAAGAAATGGTTTGAAGGAGGAAGAAGAAAGAAGCGTAAGAGTGATAGCACCCAACTTTTTCCATCAGAAGTCTGGGCCTTACCTGAGGGTCCCCTACTTACCTCTTCTATATTGAGAGAGTGTTGTATGTTGTTACACTAGGAGGCCACTACCTAACAAACTATTGGGATACCTCATGATCTAGATTGTTAGCATGGGTATCAGTCGTGGGTTATGCGCATGATCTGAAGGTTATTGGAGAATCACAGAGATTATTCGGACGGTCGAGTAGGCAGGAACCTAGGGTAAGGTTCCATCTGGGACCACTCACATGAGTCATGGGGTGTCATCGAGCAAGTTCCGATCCTAAGCTCTATAAATGATCGAGGTGGAAGTCGAGTGGAGACTGATCTCGTAGCGCCATCCTATCTTGAGAGGTGATCTAGCCTTGTCGGGTTATTAAGGGATACTCGGCTTCATCCCGAGGAGAGCTTGGGTTTGATATAACAAAAATATTAGGCAAATTCATATCTATTGTTCAAACAAGGGTGGGGTATCACCTATCAACTATTTAGCTCTTCGTCATTTTTCACATCCTTCCCCTTTCATGATTTTGAAGCCATCTCTTTTGTCAATATCATGATCTTCCACCAACCTCCCCATCCTCCAAAGTTCTACTTTCTTGGATATGCTGAAACACTCTACTTCACTACCCAATCCTTCATTGGTCTTCCCTCTACCTCCCTCTATTTTTTCTTTCTTCCATCCTATACCACCCTCCTATTTTTGGATTTTGATTTGTAATAGCTTAGAAGAGGTGGTTAATGGACAATATAGGGATGGTAGCCGAAAGGATTTTTTGGGTATCTGATCTATTCTGAATCCTAATAGGATCTATTTAGCAAAATCCTACAAAATTTGGAATATGTTTAGGATTTAAAGTTAAAATCTTGTTAGGATTTGGGATGAGTTTGAAATTTGCCCCTTGGATATCCACTATCAGAACTTGTTGTGGTTAGTTGACTATATAGGGATAGTAGTTGAGTGGATTTTTTTTGGATATCCAATCCATCTTGAATCCTAATAGGATTTGTTTAGCAAAATCCTACAAAATTTGAAACATGTTTAGAATTTAAAATTAAAATCTTATTAGGATTTAGGATGAGTTTAAGATTTTTCCCTTGGATATTTGCTATCAGAACTCGCTATCAGAACCCGATTATACATAATATATTTTTTTATAAAATTTTATAAAAACAAATATATTATGAGAGAATTTGATTCTTAAACCTTGATCAAGTCTAATCTCTAACTTTTACCATAAAGCTACAAAACTTATTTATATTTTGGATTGGTTGCCAAATTATTTATACTTATTTTTAGTTGATGTTATTCCTCTCTTTTTTTTTTTTTGTAACTTTGGGTCAATACCCAACACAACCAAAATAATCTTATTTGAATAAAGATTGATCACTCGATGGATTTATCATTTTTTGGTGGGGGAGATTTGAAATTTTTGGAAAACTTTTAATCAGATTTTGGATAGATTCGAGTATGGGTAGGGCAAATTTTGTGGGTACCCTATTTGCTGCCATTCCTAAGACCATAGTGTGAAGCAAAGGTTGTGCCCTAGAGGTAGTGCTTCACTAAGCCTATATATGGTACATAAAGGTTAAATGCAAGGGTACTTATGTTGAAAGAGAGAGAGCAAAGAACTTATAGCATGAAATTATACTAATAATGTGGAATAAGAGAATGATAGAAGTTACGGCCATGGATCCTTCGCTGTTTTGGTTTGACACTATAAAAAGTTATTTGGCTTAATGATAATTATATTGTTTGATAAACAGAGTTGTTGTCTATCTCTGACTAAGCCGTCATGATGATTCATATACAGACTTCTAATAGACTATAGCAAAACAATTTTTTCTCCTTTTCTTTTTATTTGTTTGTTGTTACTTTTATATATCATCAACTATAGTGGCTTTCTTTGAGCTTTAGATGCAAAATGCATTAAGAGGAACAAAAAGAGGACTACTATTATTTTCTTGTTAGCCCATGGTTTATAAAGATTTTAAGAAGCTAAGTATCTTAAGATTTACACTAAAAATGCATTTGCATGAACAAACTTTCTAGAACACTCCATGAAATTTAGAGCAGCCCAAGATCAAAAAATAGCAAAAAAGAAAATCTTCTTGGTTCCTATGTTTCTTTTGATAACATGATATATGCTCATAATTTGTAGTTTCTGATGTATTATTTGTAAATAATATGTATAATAAATTTTAGATTTTGATACACTATTTGTGTCCTAATTTTTAAAAATTAGCTCGCTAAAGTTACTAGTTTCCATGAATATAGAATTTATAATGTTGGAGCAAAGTATAATAATAATTAGATAATAGAAAATTAAGAATTTTTTTTTGATAATGATATTAATCAGGCTGTGTCATAGAAATCATACTCTCTTTAAGAAGATTCAAGCTCTCTGTGGTTGGAAAAGTTTATGGACTGTGTAACAGATCTCTTTGGCTTGTTTTTTCTAGGATACAACAACCTAACTAGATTGTCATATGGCTTAAGATCAATCTTGTATAAGAGGTTGAGCCTAAAGTTCTACCAAAGAATACCTTTCTTTGGCTAGAAAACTCTCAAAGTCATGCTTTTAAGTGGAATAAGGACAACTTCTATGATTTGTTGTGTTATGTGTTAGAGGCCAATGGTGAGAAGTATTTCTATAGGCTCATGAAGGCCATCCAAGTTAATATGGTCTATATTGGCCAAAGTAATGGGCTAGAGAGTGTGTGTGGGTGATAGATTTTTATGTTACAAAATATAAGAATAATTAGGCCTTTAGTAGAAAAGCAAACATTCCGTTACAAAAGATAATGGGAATAATGACTTTATTAGCACATAAATAATGGAGTTAATACATGAAACTCTCATGCAACGAGTAATATAGTGTTAAAAAGAAATCAACCAACTGTTTATATTCCCATCATTTCAAACTTTATTAAAAAATTATTTTTATTTTAATAGTAAATTGCACCAACATTCCTCCACTCATTTTAATATTAAAATAAAAGAAGAGAGTTTACCAGCTAAAGAGGAATTGTTATGTGTTATGAAGGTGTGCTCTACATTGAACCTTCATTTAGTGAAACAGCAACTTCTACTCTAAATTCACTAGTAGGCTCTAACTTGAATTATGACTGCTTAGAAAAAATAAAGTATCACTATCACATATAGCAATCTAGGTGTTGACATAAGCTTTATTAGCCAACACGTTGCAGCCTTATGCTTATCCTAATTTTTTATGAGCATACTTGAGAATAAGCCTAATTCTCATTGAGAGTGGCCCCACTCCCATATTCATATGGGTGAAATTTGTTAAGGATGCACCTATAACTCTAACACCCCACTTGTTAGAGCTATAGATTTTCACTAAGAGTTTTAGAAAACTTAACCTCCAAAATATTATAAGATAAATGCACTCACACCATAGGAATGGATTCAAAAAATAAATAAATAAATTGTTTAGCATATAATAAATAGTGCCATTTCTTAAGACCACCATACAATTCATTCTTCCTATTGATCCTGGTTATAGGATCTCTGGCCCTTTGGTTGGATGTCCTCATATATGGCTTATAATTCTATGGGCTTTAATTCCATTCCTTGGATAAGCTGTAAACACTTTCTCTTGCCAAGGCCTTAGATAATGGATCTACAAGATTATCACAAAATTTAATATAATCCACGATAATGATGCTATTAGTAAAATATGATCTTACAATATTGTGCTTTCTTCTTATGGGTCTGCGTTTACCATCATAATAATGGTTTCACAATTTACCAATTGCAATAGTGCTATCACTATAAATTAAAGTAGATGGAACTGGTTTGTCCTAAAGTGAGATTTCGAATAATAAATCTCTTAACCAACTTGCTTCCTCATTTGCTGAAGCCAAAGTCATAAGCTCAACTTCCATAGTTGAATTAGCAAAAATAGTTTACTTTTTTGATTTTCAATAGATAGTACCATCACCCAAAGTAAAATATAACTATTCGAAAGCATCACTCAAAAATACATTCTAATTGACATCACTAGAACCTTCAAGTATTGTAGGAATTTTTTTATAAAACAAGCCATAAGTTTGGTATCAACTAAATATTTCATTACTTTTTCAATGGCATGCCAATGTTCTTTACTTGGCTTGCCAATAAACTTGCTAAGTACTCCAACCACATATGTGATGTCAGGTCTAATACAATCGGTTGCATAATACAAGCTATCAATCAAATTAGCATATTCGTTTGGATTTATAACATCATTTCCATTTTTAATAGGAAATAAATGAATACTTGAATCAAAAGGAGTAGCTACATGCTTGTAATCAATATAGTTATATCTTTTCAAAATTTTCTTAATGTAATGCAACTCGTAAAGAAAAATACCATCGCATGTTTTGTTAATTTTTATATCCAATATAAAATTTGCGTCACCAAGATCTTTCATGTTAAAATGGCTGTGAAGCATATTTTTGGTTTCTTTGATAACATGCAAATTAGAGCTAAAATTAATAAACCATCAACATAGAGGCAAACAAAAATATATGAGTTTTTCCAAGGTTTAAGATAGATGCACTTGTCACACTTATTTGACTTATAGCCATTATTAATCATGCAAGAATCAAATTTTTTATGTCATTGCTTAAGGGTTTGTCTTAAGTCATAAAGAGATTTAGTCAATTTGCACACTTTGCATTTTTGGCTAGGCTCTATAAAGCCTTTATGTTGGTCCATATAGATTTTTTCATCTAGGTCCTCATTTAAAAAAGCTATTTTGATATTCATTCAGTAAATTTTCAAATCATAAATCACAGCCACTATAATTAGCAACCTAATAGATGTCACTCTAGTAATTAAAGAGAATGTATAATAAAAGTCTAGTTTTTTTTTTTTAAAAAAAATAGCAACAATCTTAGCTCTATATTTATCAATAGTGCAATCTGATTTAAACTTCTTTTTAAGGACCCACTTGCACCCTATGTTTTTATAATACCGTGGTAAATCAACTAATTTTTCAATTTTATCAGAAATTAGTGATTCTATTTCATTATTTGCAGTCTCTTCTCAAAAATAGTATCAAATGATGACAAAGCTTCCTGCAAAGAAAAAGAAGTTTCTTTTATGTTATGAACATAAAAGTCTAGGCTAAATCTTTTAGCAACACTCTAGCTTTTTCACTCCTTGGTTTAAACCCAAAATTTACCATTTTTTTGTAAAGATGGTGTAGAAGAGCTAGATATAGATAAAATATTTTATGTAATTACTTGGCCTCACTATTTTTAAATTTAAAAGAATTTTTTTTATGAAAATAGCATCATGTGATTCAAGTATAACATTATTTTCAATGTTTAAAAATCTATAGGCTGTACTATAACTACATAACTAAGAAAAACACAAGTGGCAACTCTTACGCCCAACTTTGATATTTTGGATCTATTAGTCTTGTATAAGTTAAACAGCCCCAAATTCTAAACTATCCTAAATTTGGCTTATATCCCTTTTACTGTTCAAATGGTGCAATTTTAGTCTTTTTACGTGGTATCTTATTCAAAACATAATGAAAAATTAAAACTGCTTCACCCAAAGGTTAGTGGGAGTACCTAATTCAATAAGTATGACATTTGTTAGCTCTATCAAAATTCTATTTTTTCTTTTAGTCACACCATTGCAGGTAGAGAGTAGGGAGGAATAGTTTCATGAATTATTCCTAATACTTGAATAAATAAGTTGAACCCAAAAGATTCATAATCACAACCTCTATCATTTCTAAATATTTTAATATTTATACTAAATTGATTCTATACTTTATGGAGAAATTTCTTGAATTTTTTAAGTGCATCATTTTTATTTTTAAACAAATATACATTAGTATATTTAGAAAAATCATCAATAAAAATGACAAAATATCTATTCCTTTCATAATTTAAAATATGTTCATGTTCACAAATATCAATGTAAATCAATTCTAACAATTCAGTATTTTTTCAACATTTTTGTGAGGCTTTTTTGTAATTTTTGATTTACTCCATATTTTATATTTTTCAAAATCTTTTTTCACCACCGAGATTAGTCCTAAACCCCATATATTTACTATTTATACGACACAATTGCAAAAAATTAATAGAAGAAAAAAAATAAACAAAATCAGTATATGATTTTTTATTCTCAATATTCAATTTAAATATTCAATCACATGCATAACTTTTGCCAACAAAGATGACTTTTTTTGTGATAACATAATAATCAGATCCATAGTTTGCTCGAAACTAATTTTATTGAGAAGAAAACTTGATATTAAATTCTCTCATGGATGGAATGTATAGCACAATTTTCAAAGTTAACTCTTTTGAAAGGTGAATTTTAACTCAACCTCTCCACTTTCAAGCATTTGAATGCTATATGTAGGATGGCAATGGGTCAAATATGGGTTGGATCAATCCATATCCGTACCCACTCCACAAGTAAAAATGTCATACCCATAATTGTCCCATACCTATCTTAGATCGAGCGAAATAGAGTTGCAGGTCAGGTTGGATCGGATCGAATAGATAAAAAAAATTAATTAGATTGGATGAGATCAGATACATATAAATAATATAGTACTATTATAATTTTGAAAGAGGATATATATTAATATTGCATCGCATTAGATTTGGATTGGGACATACCATTATCCATATCCAATCTAAACCTATTTCAGATATTTTTTCTAAAATCCATATCCACTTTGGATTTCAATCAAACCAGATAAAATCGATCTCATTTGGATCGGATCAAATCAGCTCAGCAACTAATTAATATTTTAGTACTTAATCTTGCAATAGATACAAAATATGGCAAATTTAGTCCACTAGTTGTTATCAAAAATATCATCTATCACATTTACATATTTTAAATTATATTTAGTTTACAAAGTTCCAATGATAGTACGTGTAATTTGAAGGTTATTAACATATTTTAGAAAATAAATATCGACTTGATAATTTATAAAAAAATTAGTTTCGAATCTTTTTTATCTAAGATTTAACAAAAATTTATTATTTCAACTCTTGAAAAAATAAATTTATACTGAATTTTTTAATAAATATTTTTTTAAAAATCATCTAATACATTCCGATAACATATTTTAATTATTAGCTTTTTATCTTTTCTTTTTTATTTCACTGGAAGTAATTTATTTCAAATATTATAGTTTATTTTTTAATCACTTTGATTTATATTTTGTTAGGAAACTTTCTCAATTCAATAGTATTTTAATAATTTTTTTTGATATTTATATTTTTAATTTAAATAAAAAAATGAAAATTAGTATGGATGTAAGTTTATTAAAATAATAAAAATATTATATATTATATTATATAAAAAATTTATATTGATAAAATATTTGGAAGCTTATCTTTAGTTGTAATTAAATCCACCATGAAGAAGCGCACAGGCTATGCACTAGTATATCACTTATTTTGAAAATGTGAATCATTTGTTTCTTAAATGTGTATTAACCATATTTTACCAAGCTCTGGAGACCAAAAATAATTCCAACCATTTCTTTCAAAATCAATAAAGAATTTTTTTTTGTTCAGAACTCTAAAAAGGAAACATATCAGCCGCACGTTATGATCTTCACGGGGACCATGCAGTCCACGTTGGAGTTGTGGTAAGAGCACAACCCTTCCGCCTGCCACGTGGCAATTAATCATTTTCCGGTGAAAAATTCATTTTTCATTTTTCTTCCTCACAAAATTTCGTACCCGCAGTTCTTACATCCGATCGTCCACTGTGTTTCGAGTTTATAAACCTGTGGGCTGCGGTCGGAAATGGCGTCTACCTGAAGAACTCTCTCGCCACCTTCCCCTCTCGCCAATATCCCGTTCCCAAGGGCTCGCCGCTGCTATTGTCCAAGGTTATATATTTTTTTTTCTCCGTTTATATCTCTATCTCCTCCCTTTTCTGTTCTCCTCTTTTAATCCCGCCGTTATTCTTTCTCAATTTCTTTCGATTCCTGCGATTTTCTTTGTTTTTATGAATTTTTGAACTGCTTTGGCGAATTCTTTTTATTGTTCCCCTAAAAATTTGTCGAATTTTTTGGGGTACCCAAATGGCATCGTTGTTCGATTCTCCGGAATTTTATTTTGTTTTATTTGTTTTGGAAGAGGTTAGGTGTTACGGATACGAATATGGATTGTTTCTGTATGTCTTTTTAAATTGAGGCCTTTCTCCTGGTTTGTTGCGCGAATGGTTGGCTGATTTGTGGTGTTTAATGCGAGATCGGGTTTTGTTGGTTTCTATTCGTAGAAATTTGGTCGCTTTCTTTACTGAATTAGTGTTTTCTCGTCTAACTTGTTTTCAGAGTTTTTTAAAGATGACAACTTTCGTCTCAATTTCTTCTTTTCTTTTGGATTTAGCTGATTCTTTGGTTCTGTTTACAGGGAATTTTAATCTCTGAACTGTTTCCTATGATTTGGATTCTGGTTTATGATCAAAATTAAGTTTTGAAATCAATTTGCGTTGGGTAGGGTTGCGTTTGTTGTTGGTCCTGTAGGTTTTGTAGAAGCTTTCAGTTAGTGACTTATGATTTGTGATTTATTCATCTGCTCATGGATTAATGTGTGGAGACAGGTTAGTAGACTTTCATCATTAGCTCCCTTTAGGAGGGTTTTGGGGCTTTTCTCTATGGGTGCTCCCAAGCAGAAATGGACAGCAGAGGAAGAGGCTGCTCTCAGAGCTGGTGTTGTTAAACATGGGGCTGGAAAATGGCGAACAATATTGAAAGATCCCGAATTTAGTGGCGTCTTATGTTTGCGGTCAAATGTTGATCTTAAGGTGAGCCTTTTATTTAATTGATTATTTAAATTTGGTTATTGTAAAATAAATTGTCAAACTTTATAAGTAAAAAAAATTATTGATAGTTGAAGTGTTACTACATGACAGCTTTTGAAATAATTGAATGAGGAATTCTAATACTTGCTTCCAAATATCAATCTAAAAAATGTTTGGTTTGTTTTCTTTGTATTCTTTCTTAAATTGGACAGGACAAATGGCGGAACATGAGTGTGACTGCAAATGGATGGGGATCTCGAGAGAAGCCAGGATAGCCTTGAAGAAGAGCCGGCAGATTTCCAAGTATGATGATATCCCAAAGGTTCTCAGTACAGAAGTTCAGGATATCGATGATGAAATTGTTGACTCCAAGCCTCTTTCAATGTCTAGTGAGAGTTTAAAAATTAGTGGTTCTAAAAGATCTATCTCAAGGTTAGTGTATAATTGCATCATTAATTGTTGGTTTAAAGTTATAGACATGCAGATTTGCATCGGGCTGTTCAAATTTTGATTTACTGGCATTTTGCTATCTTAGATGTAATTTGGACTCTGACTTAGTAATTTGAGGTAATTGTATTTGCTCTGCCTTTAGAGGGCATATACCTCTATTGTTATAACACAAGCTACAAACTACTTTGAGGTATTTGTCTATGTTGCCTGTGAGGCCATTAATGTGCTACCAGCAATCATTAATATTTCAATATAAATTTGAGGGTGCCAAGCACAAATCTCCATGGTATTCTCCTTATTTCTATAACTGTATCATTTAATAAATACAGCTTTCTCTACGGGAGATAAAGAATCAAAATGCACCCCACAAAGTTGGATTGTATTCATTAAGTGACAGTTGATACTTTTAGTCAGATGGAAAATAACAACCTTCATCTCATATGAATTCCATGTGATCAATTCCTTATGTTAGATGTGTGTTGGTGTAGGATATCCGTTCTTGTGTCAACGCCTGCACTTGTTAGTAGTTCGGAGATGTAGAGCTCTTGAATGGGATACCATATGAGCCTTAAGGCATGGAAGTGTCAACTATTGAATGGGAATATTTGTGGGTTTGAACTTATGAGCCACATACTATGGGAGAGAGTGATGGAATAAAGATATAAGAAAAATGAAAGTTATTCTATATAGCAAATTTAGATCTATGCATGGGAATATAGTGATATAGGATATTATGTTATTTAGGCATGGATGAAAAGATTAGAAGGGATAATAGAAAATGCACATGGATTTTCCTATCTTAAAAGAGCATATGACAAGGTATGAGCATAGGGAATAAACAATGTATCACAATTCCTGGGACATGCAGGGGCAATGACTGTCATATTTAGATCTTGCTTTTTAAGTAAATTTTAATCAGTAGGCCTACATGAAGATGTTACTCCAAGATCATATATCGTTGCAGGAGTCATAGCAAGCATAAAGTGAAGCATCCTCTGTGTGTGTGTGTCCGTGTATACATACGTATATATGTACGGAAATAAAGAGATTCTTTCTTCTTGGGATGATGAATGAAGGATACTTTTTAAGCCATTTGCGCATTAAGGGGAGTGGAACCAAAGGGATTTATCAAATGAAAATGAAGCTTTCCATTTTGTCTATTTGGTTGAAGACATAGACGTGTAACCCCTTGTTCGTTTCCAATCATAATATATATGTATGTATATATGCATGCATGTATGCATGCATGTAGCAATGGTAGTGCCATATTTAGACCTTGCATTATATGTAAATTTTAGTCAGTAGGCTTATATGAAGATGGGACACTAAGGTCGTATGATTGTTATTAGGAGCCATAGCAAGTGTAAAGTGAAGTATCCTCTCTCTCTCTCTCTCTCTCTTTCTGAGCATGTGTGTGTATGAGTAGAGCTAATATGTAGGCACCCACTTAACAACCTAAATAAGATTGCTCCTGATCAGACGATTGAGGGCCCAACAATGATGACACAAGCCGTTGGATACGATTAACCATCTCTAATTTGCTTGCTGTCAAAAAATCATGTGATTTATGCATCCAATGGTAAAAAAAATGGATAGTTTAAATGACATGAATGATGAATATTTTTGACCACTGCATGTATTGGCTAGGAATCTCCAAGTCACATGATCTTTTAAAAGGAAGCGGATCAAAGACGATAGATCATATTCAATGGCTCGAATCATTTGTGTTGGGCCCTCGTCATCCAATTAGGACTAACCTTATTTGGGATGTTGCGCCCACATATTAGCTCTGCTCATATACATATATATGTATACATATGTACATATATATACAAACACATGTACATATATATACACATAAATATATATATGATTAATCAATGAGATGAGAAACATTGGTAGATTTGGATGAGGGGGAAGACAAGGTGGCTGAGCAGTTCAGGATTTCTGTTATAATATGGACATAAATCCAGCATAATCCTTTCAAATTTAGCATGGCTCCTAGCAACCCGTAAAATATTACATGTTTTATACGAAACAATATTTCTCAAATTCAAAAGGATGATCAGTTATAACCCCTTTGATAGCTTTGTTTCTCTCAATGCACATCTTATAGGCTTATTAAGTTGAAGAATTCTTCTCAAATAAGGAATCTTTGCTTAGTATGATCAAGTGGGGAAGTCATTACTTATATTGTTTTTACTACATATTCAATTGGTCTCAAACTTTTCTTGCTAGAAACTAACATTCAAGTTTTTATTGATGGAGATTAGGATGGTGTCCCAACCATTTTTCCTCTCCCTCCCATTTCAAACTTCCAATCATTTTCCTAGTTACAGAGGTCATAGCTGACACAAGCACATAGAATCCTTGCTGTCTCTGTCTCTCCCTTTCAGTCGCAGCAGAAAATAAATGCTCCTTTCCAATTTGGTCATGTGTTTCTATTTTGTGTCCACCTTTTGTTAAGACATGATCAAATTCTTGTAAGGTGTACTAAGCAGTCCTTTCAAATTTTTATTCAATAGAACATTTATCTTTTCTTTTATCTCATTCCTTCATCTTTTTAAAGGCAAGTACCTGCTAACATATAAAAAAAAATATGGTTTGAAAAATTGGGCAGTTACTCCTTTTTCTTTTATACTCTTTACTAGACAATTTTTTAAAAGAAGATATTCATTTATATCGATATCAAATACTCATTGATATGATATAATCGATATATCAGCCCTTAATATGTTGCCCAATATAATTTGATATATCAAGATATTAACAAGGATTTCCTAATCTTTTTTTTTACCATGTTAACTTAATTCTCATTTATTAAATATTCGAATTGATGTCTTAAATTGCAGTTAATCTTGGATTTGCCATATGTGCCAAGAGTCCAATATCTCAGTTCCTAAAGTATTGTTTGAGATCTTGCCCAAGTTCCCTTCTCCTGCGAGATAGACTGAGAACTTGGTCCATCTTGGTATTGGCTACCCACTAATATAGTCAAGTTCTCTAGGTTTTGAAAAGCTTGTTACTATCATCCATCTAATCCATTTCCATAGTCGAGTCTATCTGCATATGGGCATTGATTTTAGCATCCACCTAATATTTGTAATTGTAAAAAGTAGTTGTGTCTGTTAAATAAAAGCTATTACGAATATGGATACACAAATTCTGACTCATGTCCCAAAAATATATAAATCAGTTTTCAACCCTATTCAATCTCATACAGTTCTCATGAACTACAAAGGTAATAAGTGACAACATTGACATATTTTTCAATTTGATATTCTCTTTATAATTGACACACTTAGTGAATTGCATCATTAATCGTCAGCCTTTGAAGCAAAGTGTGTAATTTAATAGAACTACTAGGATCTAGTAAAAGAATCATGTGATTTTTGTTGTTTCTTGTTTGATCATTTGTTTGCTGTAGAAAAATAGTAAAGAAAGCTGGGAGACTTGTATACTTACTTTGAGTTAATAAAACATAGTTGGATAATATTCTACCTCATAGTTCATCAGATTTATATATGCAATTATGTCCATACTGGTAATAATATCTGCCATATTGTTATTATGTCCATTTTTAGCTCTAAAACTACATGACATGCAATGCAAAGTATGGAAACAAAGCATGAATTAAATAAAATATATTATATATATTAACAAACGATTTATGCAATTAACATTTATGATCATAATTAGTTTAATCCAATAATACTCTGATTGTAACCTTGAAAAAAATATGATAATGCATTAAGTTTAAGAAAATATGAAGAAATGCATCATTTTATACTCCTTTGGTTCCTTAAGACAGATATGTTTCCATTGCACTATTCCATGTAAATGTATACAGATGGGAGCTTCATAATTTGTGATAGAGGAGTTAAAGACATCTCAAGATGAATGCCTAGAGTAAATGGTAGATTTGCTGCTTAGTATGTTAGAGGTATTATATTCAGTGGGTAATCATGAGCTTATCAAATTTAATACAAGTAGAATAAAGCAATATATATGGTATAAATAAATAACTTAGAACACTTGAAGTACCTGATCTTATGTTAGTAGAAGTAAAGTTGTTGAAATATACTGAAATTCAAAATACATTATTAAAGCAAAATTGAAGATATAATTAAATTTTAAAGGAAGTATCAGTTGTTGCATTTTTGTAGATGTGCAGTGTGCACTTTGCACACTTTGATTCCCTCCAGATATTTAGAGATGCCCATCAATTTTATTCAAGGGCCAATAAATCAACAAACTAGGATATCATATCAGCAAAGGAGGCATGTGATGTAGGGAGATGGGAGTGGTTTTGGCACTTGGGGCATGAACTAAAGAGAGTGTAGAGCGAGAGAGAGAGAGAGAGCGGTGAATATAATTAGAAAAAGTTCCTTTCTTTTTATTATTACAAAGGTAAATGAAGGAGCCAATGTGCATGTTAGAGAGAATTGTGCTTTCTAAGGAGTTACATTAGCTAAGATTTTCGAGTTGGACTGAAGATAAGGAAGATGGGGGCACACTTATAGGAAAGGGCAGTATATGAGCGTATTCAGTCTAGTGATCTTGTGAGTAGACTGGATTTTAAGCACAATAAGTTATTTTACAAAAGGAACCAACCATGACAACACTTAAAGGCAGGAGGGAGATTGAAAATTATCATTTGAGGTCTCTGCGTAGTATCTTTTACATGCTCCCTAGCATATATGCATGCATAATATCTTTTACACAATCCATCACATGCTGATGCAGCAACCAACGATTTGAAGGATGTAGATAAATCACTTATGTATTGCCATGTCAGCACATTTGAGAGCACTTAAATCGCGGTGCATGGTCAAGTTTGAAAGGGGAAGAGAAGTGTCACTCATGTATCCAAGGAAAGAGAGATGTGAGGTGCATTGTATGAGATTGTCATGGAAGGAAAGAGAATATTAATCATGAGAGATGTAAGTAAATAGATGAAAACTGACCTTACATTCATCTAGTAGCTAGTGATTGGCTGGCTTGTGAGATACAAAAGGGTGAGTAGGGAAGATTAGAAAAATATAAAATAAAGTGAGAATAGAACAAAAGTTCCATTGTCAAAGAGAACAAATATAGAAACATGAAATAAATATAATAGAAAAACAAATATACAATTAAAACATAGAATCTGGGGAGAAAATTGGATCGATGGTTGTTATGCTATCTAGGGAAGCACCGATACTTTGAAAGAGGTGTTATGGCAGTATCTAGTTACATATCAGATATGGATACAAGTCTGATACAGCCTAATACATGTGCTCAGATACTTCTAGGAATGTCCACATACTTCTCCGATACTCCTGCGATACTTCTAGGATACTTTTAGAGTTAGTGGTGGGTTATTGGGTTTGGTTCATGTGGGTTTTGAACCTGGATTTGCATCCGAGTCCAGTAACTTAAACTAAGTATGGGATGGCAACCGTTTTCTCACATGCCCTATTTTCTGCCTTAAATCCCAATTGAGAGAGAGGGGAAGAGGAGTGGATGGTTTGCTGATTGAGAGGAAAATGTAGCATTCATTTTTTTCGTATTGCATTTAATTTTAGAACAACAGAATCTGTATCATATTGCTTGCGTGTTGATTTGCTTTTAATTGGTTCTTATTTTGCTGTGTTTAATTTGCTGCTTGATTGTTCATTTTTTCAAACTTTGCTCTTGTTAAGTTTTGTATTTTGCTGCATTTTTTTTATTGTTCTTGCATCTTTTTTTATTCTGTTGATGGCTTGCAGCTGTGAATGCATCCCGGTAGAACAGAATATTAGATTGATTCATCTGTGTCTGCTAACTTTTAAATGTTTGCTGGTTGTGTTATTATTATGTCATTTATTGAAATTTTTGTTGTTATTGTTGAATTTTTTAAGCAATATGTAAACAAATATTTTATTATCATATCCTAGATGTATAATATCTTGTTTGTTTCAGACCTCCCATATTAACATAATCGTATCCTGTCATATCCATATCTGGTATCCATATCCATTCTTCGTAGGATGCCATTGGCTAATGTTTTCATTATCATTTATTTATTTCTTATTTATCTGGATCGTTGAATAGACTCATACTTTGATTTACATACCTTTCTTCTCTTCTAAGAGAGCAAGAGAATGAAGAGGGCAAAAACATGAAAGAAGGGATGCGAGATGGAAGGATGGTGGCACAATAATTGAGAAATAAAGAGGGATAGAGTTGCATTAAAATGAAAAAAATGAAGTCCAGTTTTGTTAGGGAAGGAAGATGTTAACATTTTGAAGAAAGCCTATTGAGAGAGAATCTCATTGAGAAAGAGGTGCATGAGGGACAGATTTTGAATGGGGGTCCTTTAGATTCTGGTTCTTCAGGAAAGAAATAAGTTGGTTGCCTAATTGGTTAAGACATATGAAAGAGATTCTGTGTTAAAGAGACTACTTGATAACTCAAACAATTTAGGTCCAGTTTTCTTAGGAAAAAAATTTGGAAAGACTTCTAGATATAGATTTGATTAGATTCATGGAGAGATGAGGTGAGTATGTGTTTTTCTTTTTCTTGTTTTTGTTTTTGTTTTTAAAGAGGGGTGGGGGGGGTGGGGATTATATATAACAGAAATTGGCAGTCCTGAACTGTGATGGTGTATTTTGGGAGTGAAAATTGACAGGCAGGATTTCTGTGGAATATTTCTGAAATAGAACTCTCTCCTTTTAGTGCAGTGTAGATGTTGATCAAGGTGAAGTGTTGATAGACTGTATCATCAAATACTTTATAATCCAATATCATGGTGATTTTTGTGGATGACCAGTTTGGACTAACAATCAATATGTTGTATTGGATGATATATTAAAAGGGAGCATGTGCAAGAATGTGCATGTGTATGTGCTTGTAAATATGCATGTGTGTGCAAGGTCATTTGTCTGCTTCACATGTATGCTTGGTCAAGACCTCAGGTGAGATATAAACGATACGTATCATTTTTATAGGCATCATATAACATAAACATTAGACATTTCAATAAGAATTATTTATATGAAAGTTAGATTTAAACATTAGAAGGACAGAGGAGTTATTATTTATTAGATACTATGGATACAATGTGAATACATATTAGGTGCACATGATTTAACACATCTACACAACATAGAAATCTAAACTACCAATCCTGACTTCCATTCCTCACTTGTCCTCTTCTCTATCTTTGATTCTCTTTTTAAGATCTTGACCCTTATTCATAAACACACTTCTTTATTGTATAGAAGCACTGCATACATGGAATTTTCTATTTTTCGCCAGTTATCTTTCAAGTCTGTAAAGAGGTTCTTTCTTATTTTTTTGGACAAGGTCGTAAAAACCAATTGTATAAGTTCAAGCATATGGAATGTAGTTGCAATGGATGTTGAATTAAAAATGAAAATAAGGCCTCAATTGAAGCTGATGGCCTTGAATTATTTGGTTGGAGAGGCAGACGGCATTTTGTAATACGTGTATTGACAATTTTGCAACTTGACCAGCTATACATCCTCTTGATGAGAGGTGCAACGAAAAAATTTCCGATGACTTCCATTTCTCATGAGTCTTGGCTCACAAAGGTGAACCATTAAGATTTTAGGAAGTAATGCCATTTGTCTCTCTTGCCAAGCAAGCATTATAAAGGAATTTCTTCCTTCAGTTCGCTCTTGAAAAAAAAATAATAATAATATATATATATATATATATATATATATATATCAGCTTGGAGAGACAGAACAATGAACTTGTCTGAAGAAATTAGTATGAATTCTTGCTTTTGTGAAACCTCTGAAATTGTCCAAATAAGGTTATTATTCCCCTTATTCCGTGCAAATGAGCTTTGGCCCTTATATTCTGGATGCTGTATAGGTCAAAGGGATTGCTTTGGTTACACTAAATTATTGTTTGAGGGAAATTGAACAAAGGTCCATCAAGATGGCATCATCTATGTTCATTCTGCCTTTTGGAGTGTAAAACTTTCAGTCAGTAAGATACAAACTGATCAAACTCTATAGGTGAACATTGTTTGACATAGCCAGTGAATTCAACCTGTGGTTCAATGGAGCTCCAAGCATTGAAATCTGACCAATCAAGCTTGTTGTTTGGACACTCGGAACATGGAAATAGAGACTTGTACATGTAGCTTATGCCCTTAGAAGTATTGAATATTGCACCTTGCCTAGTCTTCTAAAATACGATTAAGTGTTGCTTGTCTTGAATCTTATGCTCATCGATGTTGCTTGAATTGGTCTAACTCACTGTCGAGTGTCGATAGCTGAGGTGATCCTGGTAAGTCAAAGACAATGCTAGTCTGAAGAATTTTGTTACTTTTTAGATCTATGATACCGAAATAAGGAAATTGATGTAAACTTGGGTACTAGAATGAGAGCTGGGTGGGTAACCTGACATGGTGCTTTTAGGATGTTTTTATCTGAAACATGCTGTTTTTGTCTGAGACATGCTTTGGTGATGTGATGAAAAATTGCAAAAATGACAAATTTTATGTTGGGCGGTGAAGAATGTCCAAGCAAATTAGACGAGTGCAGTGGAATCAAGAATGTGATGATGGATATTGGTTATACTATGAAGAATAGCTAGAGGAATAAGTTGCGCAAATTGATGGCAAAGGAACAATAAACTCATTGAGACAGCATAGCCATCTGGATCAAAATTTAAAAACAATCTTGTAAGAGAGATGCTTAAATCTGTGTTGAATGGTCAAGAATGAGGAGTCTAAAATACTAAGTTAAAATGGATGAAAGCTGTGAGAAAGGATACGGAAGGGTTTGTGGTAATCCCAATATGACCCTTAGCAGGAAGGATGAGCATTAGATATGATCAGTGGTCAAGGATCTACAAGGTTGACCACTTGACCTAGATAGTTGCAACAAGGCTTGATTTTTGATAAACAGTGATACTATGCATGCTGTTGAACTTCTTCAATTACAATGAATGCATTTGCATAAACAGAAATCAAGATATTTTTCGCAAACATTAAAAATATTGTGACAGTCCTTTCATTGCTAAGGCCCTCGTTGGTTGTGGGAGAAAGTTGAATAAAGTGGAACAAAGCCATCTTTTTCTATTTATTCTATTTTTTCTTTCCAAACACCAAAATCTCATCCCCGAATGGGGAGTTGAAGGGGCAGTTCTGAGTCCCCTCCCCCCCCCCAAAAAAAAAAATCTTTATACTCATGCAGTCCTCCAAAGCTGGGTTAAGTTCTGGATATTTGGTGAATTCCTCAATTACTCCATTTTCTCTCCAAGTTATTTTTTCTTTTTGACTTTCCTAGGATAACTTTATTCCTGAGAAAAGAGGGTCTAACGTTCAAGTTTTTGTCAGGTTTATCAATTGCATATAAAATTGGCGATGTCTTAGGCAGTTATCTTATAGGTCGCATTAGCAGTCTCATAGGTCATAAGGAATGGAAGCCTTCTTGTGTAATGCTTATGCTAAATAATGACTTTTCATTGTCTCTTGGAGACATCTGACAAACATGATGACTTTCCAGTCATGATGTTTTCCAACATGACAGAATTAAATTTGATGCTTGAATTCATGGTGAGTGATTTCTACTAAAATGTTATAATATTGACCATGTATCTTTTCCATCAAAATAAATGTTGTCCTAGAAAGTTTCTGAAAGGAACTCTGATTATTATGTTAATGATGGGCCTTTACTATGAGAATAAATGTTTTCCTAATTCGAACCATCTGAGAGGCTGCTTCTCCTTCTTCTTCTCATTATTATATTCACGTACTCTTCCATGAATGTAAATGTCCTCCTAGTTTTAACTTTCTGAGAGGAACTCTGAAAGAACTGCGCCTTCTTCTCCTTTTAACTCTCTTGGAGGAACTCTGATAGAGTTACTCCTTGTCTTCTTCTTCTTTTTTTGTTTTTTAATACTTGTTGAAGGACTGCTAGCTAACTGTCCCTTGGCCATTATGTGTGTTATTGAGCATTGACTTCACTGTGGAAATAGATTACTGAAATTGGAGAAGCATCGGGGCTTGTTTTCAT
Organism: Elaeis guineensis; assembly: GCF_000442705.2. NCBI lineage: Eukaryota > Viridiplantae > Streptophyta > Magnoliopsida > Arecales > Arecaceae > Elaeis > Elaeis guineensis. The sequence continues at coordinate 19,891,587 of NC_025994.2, forward strand.
AAGATAGGTAGAGATTCAAATATTATTGGCATTTGCTGAGGGATCATTGAGGTAGAAACTATGCCTACTTAACTAGGACCGACAACATTCTCTTTTTTAGGGCATTTCTTATGACATTGGAATTTTTTGTGCAACCCATTTGGTGGAGAACAATTTTAGCTGATCTTTTGACTGCCTGAAAGAAATTTTTCTCCTTTTGTAATTCATTTTTTTATATTATTGAATATAGTATTAATAAGGAGGTTAAGTTCAAAATTAAATAGCTTAAATTTGATGCTTTTTCTGCTATTTAACTTTCAGGAGTGCATTGTTCTTGATTTGATGCAATAGAAATATGTAGTAATCTTGCAATGCTTTCCAATAACTCTGCGATGCAGATGGCCTCTGACTTGGATGCTTTAGAAGTCTCTTTTGTTTCTGTCATAATTAATTAATTTTTTTATTTTAGCAATCACTAATCTTAAGGTGTAATGAATATTAGATAGCACAAATATTGTTTCGATGTGGGAGCAGATTTTCATTTATTTAGATAACTCTTTTTTTCTTTGTTTAGGAATGGAATTTTTATGACTATTTGGAGGAAGTGCAAATGTATGTATTGGAATTTTGTAATTTTGATTTCTAGAAAGGTGAGTTGTATTTCTAGTCGTTTATCAATACAATCTCCTTAATGTAGCAAATAATGTAAAAGAAACCAATTTCAAAGCAGAATATTTTGGCAATTCTTTGGCTTAGCAATGTTGGTGTTGGTCTTCAAAATTGAGTTGATATATGGGGTTTTGCCTTATAACCTGATGTCCAACATACAGCTTACCAATAGTTGTAAGAAATTATCAGATGTTCGATTGAACTATGTTAATCTCATTGCAGCTCTTCATGGGCACAAATGGTGAAAGTTTAAAGGTGGCATCATATTAGATGAATAGATAACTTTGATTAGGTTTACATGGTTTGCTTTGTAGTGTTTGCTTCATGTTTGATTATGGAGGAGGATGAGATCTGTGTGTGAATTAGTATTGAAATGCTGCCAAGCTGACAGTTTTTGGTTGATTTAGTCCGTCAAATCCAATATTCCATGTTCTATTTTTTGGCTGTTAACTATTTTTTACATACTTCTGTTATGTTTTTTTTTCTAAATCTTTTTGAAATTATATTTTTATTTGGCTGCTTTGATCATAGGGCATCTCTATAGGGCCTAGATGCTAAATGGCTCCTTTTGTTTCTTGCAGCAGTTGTTAAAACATTGTTGAAGGCAGAATAACCTGATCAAATTTGATTGATAAGAGATGTCACTAGTGGTGGTGGCATTTACTGCACACATGTTGCTTGCATCATAGTAAAGTAGGATTTTGGTCCCTTTTTGCAATACTATTTGTACAATTATTTATTAGCTTGTAGTACAAGAAGAGAATGAGTAAGAGCTGCAAATAGCTCCATCTCATAATTAGGGATGCAGGGGTAGCAAAACAGAAAGGCACAAGTTTGCAACACTATAATGATATCAAACGTCTTTAGTCTCCTCTTTTTCAACAAATTTCTCTGTTCCACATAATGACAACAACTGTGATACCATGCTATTGTTTTAGGTATAATTAGTTAGAGTCTTTCACATAATGCATTCCTATAATTATCTAGACATCTTTCTTTAGCTTAGCCAATTTTTTCAATACCTAGGCTGTTTATTCTATGTTGAATTTTCGTCTGACTTGGTTTTTTTGCCACTTTGTGGGCCTATTGTTGATCGCTATTAATTTCTAGTTGTTTTGTTTGATTTCTCTCCTATGTATAGGCTGGATGATCTTATAATGGAAGCTATTACTAATTTAAAGGAGCCCACTGGGTCTAACAAGACGGCTATTGCCATGTTTATAGAGGTACATTTCCAACCTTTGGCCGAGCTATTTTTGTTTATTTTGCTTAGAAGAATGTTATTGTCAATATTTTTTTATTGTTTAACTGCAGTTCCCTGGATGAGTGGCGGCAAAATATTCTGTTATAGTTATTTATTCTGTTACTGTTGACATTAGAAGCTAACTTCAGATACTCATTTGATTTGTTTGATCATTGCTAAGAAAATATAAACACTTTCTAATGTTTTCAATTATCTATAATGGCTATATGGTTTGTGCATATGATCACTGTATAGATGTGCCATACTGCCTTACATGGTGGCTTGATTTTGAGTTTTTATGTACTTTAATCCCCCATTTTGTCAGCCTTTGGAAAACTTGTTTTGGAAATCATTTCCCTCTTTTCTTCAATTTTGTAATACCTGATGTATTATCTGAACAGAGGTTACGTTCAATGAGCATGCATCCACATGCTTAATTTGAATTTCCAGCTTTGATTTTCCTAAAATAAAGCAATGTGCATGGAAAGCATCAACATTGTACATCTCTTTTAATGGAGAACAAATAGTTTCTCCTATTTATTTCTGTGAGAAAGAAAAGAAAGGGATGGGGTCGAGCAAAAATGATTTGCTTAGCTTTTAGCATGTTCACTTCATGGGACATGTGCAATTGTGTAAGTTCGAGCATGATCCCACATAGAAAAAAATGATGTGCTTAGCTTTAGCATGTTCACTTTATGGGACACGTGCATGTGTGAGTTCAAGCAGGGCCTAGCTTGGATGGAACTAAGGATTCAAGTCCTGACGGGACATTCCGTAGGACACCAGAATGGGGTACCATCCTATGCATTAGGATCAAGATTTTACGTCTTGACGGGACGGGGGGCATCCTGGCCATCCCATCCTGTTTCTATGAGAAAATTGGACGGGGACGGAGACGGAGATGGGGTCGGAACTCTGAAATCCATCCACATAGGGAGAGAAGAAAAAAGAGAGAGGAAAGAAAGGAAGATGAAGAAAGAAAAAAGTGAAAGGAAAGAAGAAAAAGAAGAAAAATGAAGAAGAAAAGAAAGAAAAGAAAGAAGAAAGGAAAGAGAAAGAATAAGAAAAAGGAAAAAAGAAAGGAAGGGATAAGAAAGTGAAACAAAAAGAAAAGAAAAGAAAGAAAGATAAAAAAAATAAAGAAATGAAAGAAAAGAAAAAGAAATGAAATGAAAGAAGAAGGGGAGAGAAAAGAAGGATATCTAATGGAATGCATGATCGGGACAGCTGTTGGGACGGGACGAGACAGCGAGACGTCATGTTCCATGGAGATAGCGAGACACCTTCGTCTCATAGGATTTAAAATCTTGATTAGGATAGGGCCATCCTACTATCGTCTCAGCATCCCCATCGGCATGCCTTGAGACATCCCCTATCCCTAGTGTAGGGATACGGTCAAACCCCAAAACAAATTCGACATGCTAATTTTGGTTTGGTTTTGGTCGGATTTTTTTAGATTCAGTGTAGTTTCGATTTAAGTTTTTTAAAAAAAACTGATTTAAATCAAACCAACCCCCATATATATGTATATATATAGATATATATGTGTGTGTGTAGATATACATGCATCCATACATATGCATATATCCATACATATACATTTACATATACATATAGATACATATATAAACGTATATACATATATACATACATACATACATACATATATATGCATACATATGTGTGTGTGTGTGTATATGTATGTATGTATGTATCTATGTATGTATGTATCTATTTATCTATCATACATACATACGTACATACATACATACATACATACATACATTACATACATTACATACATACATACACACATTACATACATACATACATTACATTACATACATACATACATTACATACATACATGCATACGTACATTACATACATACATACATTATATATATATATATATATATATATATATATATCTATATATATGTACATACATGTATGTACATATATATATATATATATATACACACACACACATATGAATGCACACACACACACATACACACACACACACACACACACACACACATATGAATGTACATATATATATATATATATATGTGTGTGTGTGTGTGTGTGTGTGTGTGTACACATCCCCAAATTCCCCATTGTGTTTGTTCTTCCCCTTTCCTCATGCTTCATCTTTGATTTGTGGCTCTCCTCTCCTCCTGCTCCAGCTCTGGCTTGTGCCTTCCCTTGGACCCTTCTCTTCCCACTCTGGCTCTACTTGTTCTGGCTCTACTAGTCCACCACACGAGATCACTGTTCGTATCCCTAGTAAGGGCACGTTTGGATTCGTGGGCCCAAATCGCATAGGATTCATGGTTTAGACCTATACAATTATGAATAATGAGCTTGGGTTAGGCTTGTATTCAGAAATATCTAATAGGTCATTTTTTTTATATATTATGGGATTTGGGCTGGCCCACTCCACAGGCTCCTAGGTATTTCTGAATATAGGCCTAACCTAAGCTCATTTTTTCTAATTGTATAGGCCTAAACCATGAGTCCTATAAAATTTTGGGTCCATGAATCCAAATAGGCCCTAAATTGCCCATTTAACCCATTTAAGACATCTAGCCCGTCTAACCCATTCTATAAGCTGCCAGCATGGATAGCAATCCATTTAACCCATTTCATAAGTTGCCCATTTGGCAAAAGCCTAATAGCCCACAATCCCATGAACCGAGCTGAACTGAACCAAACTGATTTTTTTGGGTTGGTTTGAACTGGTTTTTCCATGTTGATGGTTCGGTTTTGGTTTCGATTTTAGAAAACCGATTTAAGTCAGTCTGGTTTAAAGATTGAGCTCAATTTGATCCGAACCGACCCGTGCACACCCTTAGGCGATGCATCCGGTTCCATGGGACAAATGGGACAGTCCTGTCCTATGGGATTTAAAATCTTAGATGGAACAATGGCATGCTATGATGTATTTACGCATAATAATTATTAAGAAAATTTATCATCTTTTCATAGTTCAGAGCAAGTAATCTTGCATTTGAGTCAGATTATGGGAATCCTTTTACTAAAATGGAGGTGTTGCCAATGGAACTTTTCTTTTGTTTTCCTTTTCCTCTGGTCATGGTTCATGGTTTTATCAATAAATCTGATACATGCAGGAACAATACTGGCTTCCTCCAGATTTCAAACAGTTGTTGTCTGCAAAACTGAAGGCATTGACTGTGAGCAGAAAATTGATCAAGGTAATCTACCTTCTCATGAAAAATGCAAAAAGTAGATTGAATCATGGCAAACATTGTAAGATACATTGCAACAGTATGGAGCTCTAATTCTGGGGCTTTGGATTGGTTCATTTTCTCAATAATAATGGAAGTATCGTGCCTTGAAATTGACTTATTATTGGCTCATCTCAAGCTGTCTAAGCTTTGGTAGAATTGATATAGATACTCATCTGGTATTGTATAGACTTAGTATTATACCCTATTATAGTTGTTTCAGACTGGTTGTTGGCAAATTAAAAAGCTTTTTACCTGCAGCATTATCATGATCTTCCATTTAATCAGACAAAGGAAAGATGGTCACCATCTCTTCCCTTCAGTCCAGTTATATTTAAGGAAAAAGATTGTGCTATATTTCATGTTTATTTCATTAATTATCCTTATGCTGCATAGGTCAGCTTGAAATATTTGATGGACTTATTTAGAGAGGCCGATGAAGCTGCAGTTTGGTTTAAATTTTGCTATAGTGAGTGGGTGAACGGGAGAGTTCCCATTGACTTGCTAATAATGGTAACCAGATATTTAGGTGGTGTGGTGGAAAGAGAACATTATGGTTGTACTAATAGCTTTCCTATGAAAACAAAAAAAGAATCTTCAGCAGTCTTGTTATTACCAATGCAGGTGAAACGCAAGTATAGGATAGCACCGATTTCACCTTTTTCAGAAAGAAGAAACTCAAAGACATTGCTTCTTGAGGGAAGGAAAATGGGGCCTTCCAAGCTAGAAAGGGATGATATCAAGATCCTCACAAAAGCTCAAGTCGATGCTGAATTGGCACGCATGAGAAATATGACTGCAGAGGAGGCTGCAGCTGTTGCTGCTAAGGCAGTTTCGGAGGCAGAGGCGGCCATTAAAGAAGCTGAAGAAGCAGCCAGAGAGGCAGAGGCTGCAGAAGCTGATGCAGAAGCAGCAAAAGCTTTTGCTGAGGCAGCTATGTTGACGCTGAAAAACCGAAATGCAGCTAAAATGGTAATGCTTTCGTGTCTATTTCTCTCTCTACACAGAAACATATTTTGGTTTTGCAGCCAGTATTTTGATGCTTTAGTTGATTGACCCTTCTCTTTTTTGGCCAATCAAGCATCGCAATCCTAATCATATCAAAAAGATGGATGACCGAGATCAAAAATAACAGACATGCTTTTTTTATGCATGGGCTTCACTTAAAAGCACAGACAACACTTTCCGGACCTAGGTGAAGCGGCCTCGCCTCAGGGCAGGCCAGGCACTAAGGTGGTGCCTTGTTGTGCCTTGTTTCTTAGGCCCACCTTTGACAACCATTAGAGGAGCTATAGGAGTTCAGCAAAATAAGTACAAAGTGATGGAAACTTGGATTGTGATAGTATAGACATGTACGATGAAGATCCATAGGGGCTTCTCTAATAGCCTGTGGTATAGGATTCAGGAAAAGGAGGGAAGATCTAGGATATGTTGGATGCTGGTTAACTGGTGGGCAAGGGGATGTTATTTGTTGAACCAGCCAAATAGTGCCCAACAAGTGGTGGATGACTTTGTTTGGTTGAAGGATCAGAAAGGTACTTAACCTGTGTAACTTTATTTTAGGGGGGAAGGTGAAATAAAGCTAACTACCTAAAGCTCTCTCTCCCATTCTTTTTCACTTTTCCACGACTTAAACCCATCAACAATGGGAGCTGGTTACCAGGTGGATACACATGACTAAAACTATTCAGGGGGTCGTTGGCTATGCAGCATCCAAACACCCTAATGAACATTAATGGAGGTTCTGAAAAAGATATAGAAAACCTTGAAATAACGTTAGTGGTTAGCAATGTCTAGCAAATGAGGATTCATAAAGCTGACCTTGAATAATTGGGATAAGGCTGGATGGTTATCGTTATGGTTTATCCTAAATTTTTTTGTTAACAGGAGTCCTTTCAGAGCTCAGATTTGTGAAGCCTGAGATTTCATAAATTTGGGATTATGCTGAAGGATGGACTTGTTGAACCGTTGTTGGCTATATGATTAGTATTTTGATGAATATAATCCACAAAGATTCATGGAAATCTTTTGCATTCAAATTTAAGGTCATTCAATGGTTACTAATGACTCAGAGGTCAATCAACTTTGTCCATTACAATCTGGGATCAGCTAATAAGCAGAGTCTGACAGACAACCATTCATTGCAGGTGAAGTTGATGAACGGAATGAGGTCCACAGAAGTAAACTCATGAGGATTATTTGGATTTAACATTTCAAATGATTCCATCACTAGATCATAGAATAGTGATTATAACCTCATGTCAATATGGTCTATATTCTAACTTATGAAGGACGTTGTGCCGGTGTGCAGAGCTGTGTTACCATTGCTACTAGTCTGATTGATGATCCACCTGAAGTCAATGAAAGGATTTATGGTTGCACTTCTCAGGCTTCAAATATTGGATGGATCAATGGTCAATCATAATGCAGCATCCATGGAACTTTCAGATATTAGAGTTTAAAACCTGCAAACTCGGTGATATATACTATGGACCACAGGACCTCATCAGTAGTTTAATTCGCAATCCATCAAGAAGTCACAAAAGCTCATTCATGTACTTCTTTTGGGTTCATACTGCGAAATGATTTTTTGGTAGAGTAGAAACCGATTAGTGTTATATATTGAAGCTGTCTATGCTGTGATTTGATCCATCATTTTACTCATGATACTACAAATATGCAAAGGTTACTCTACATATAGGTGAATGGAAATCATATTGACCTCTTATGGTCTCGTGCCTGCATTTAGCAGAAGGCAGTCCAAGAGTCCACTCTGCATGAGAACTTGACTTGGTATCCTCCAATGTAGTTGAGTGGAAGTCATAAAGTCAATGCATCTTGATCAGATGGTCAGGACAGAGTTTCTTGTAATGTGGTTTGAGGATGCTGTATATTTTCATTATCATCATCACTCACTTCTGAGCACTTTGAGGAAGTTGAAGGCAGATCATGCATTTGGATGGTAGTATAGTACCCGTAGTGTAGTGAAATGAAGATCTAGTGTTAATGATCTTATCAATGGCCAGTATTCAAGATGACAAGGGAAATTCCAAGGCACTCATTTTCATCAATTATGAGACAAGAGGTTTGGTACCTTTTTTAATTTTTAAATCCGCATTTTATAAGCATATTGTTATAATGCCTCATACTTGTGGAAGATATTGTATGGAGCATATATATTCTCTGACATATTACTTCCATACTTGTTTGACTTCACCACACCATGCGATAGACAGTAGCTTGGTTAAATAGGATAGGTTAAAAGGGGCATTCCTCTTTCAAAGGCAGTGCATCTGAAGCTGCCAGAAACATGAACACATATACAATAATCATGTACTGAATTCCCTATAAACTAGTCGAAGTTTGGACCCGCAACAACCAATGGACCGTTAAGGTGTCAAGTCAGTCTTTTGCAAGAGTTTTTGTGTTACTAATTTCGCATCCTAAGTCCACCATGCTGCATAAGTGACTTTTTCAAAAAATTTAGACAACCAATTTGGAATTTATAATTTTGAAAACTGAACCTTCTTATGTTTGCAAATTTGTGCAGATGGTTCGAGTTTGACAATGAACAACTGGGTTATTCAGCTGTTTCCTCATTTTCTCCATACAGAATTGTCAGACGTGTTGTCTTTTTGTTTTGTCAGATGTAATATATGGTCAGGGTCTGTATAGCTTGGATGATGCAGGTTTCCTTGGGAACCCTTTCTTCGCTCATGATCCCAGGCTGCAAGTAGCCCGGCCATCTTCAGTTCCTTGGGATCAGCATTTCATGTTTCCATGCTGTCAAAAGTGTCCATTGGAATTGATAGAGAAGTGGGCTATCATCAACTGAAAACTTTGAAATAAGTCATCATTGGGAATTGAATTGTTTTCTGTTGTATGTACTTTCCCAGGTTTTGCTGCAGAATTGAATGGACAAAGCGGAACTTTAAACTTTATTTTGTCTACATGTAGCTCTGCTTTTCTTCGGAAAGGTGCTTTTGTTGGTGATAAGGCACGGCCAGCTCATAAAATCATGTGTGGTGTTCAGTTTTTCTGATCAGGTTTCTGATCAAAATTTTAAGATGTTGCTGCCTCTTTTTTCACTCTTTCAATTTCCTGATATTTAATGTGTTAATGAGTGTTGTGCTCTAATTTAAGAAGGAAGTCATGCACTCTTTGTGATGCTCCAAAATTAAGACATAACATGATCATGCTATTAAGAGAATCGTTTGCAATAATACGAAGCTAACATTCATAATTTGTATATAAATTCATCACATAAGGATCCAAATTCATTGTCCTTGAAATAATTAAATAAATATTGATATAAAGTGATTAAATCTAAATTTAAATATCAAAATTTATAATTTCAAATTTATAATCTTGCTAATTATAAATTCACAATCAATCAAAACAATTAAAATTTTTCTACAAAATCATTAAGCTTGTATTCATGGATTTCAAATTTAGATTATTTTTCATTCTTAAATTTATTCATCTGAAAAGAAAAAAGAAAAATAAAGAGATGTAAGCTATAGTTTGGTGAGTAAAATTTATAGTATCTTATCTAAGGTTCGCTGTTTTGGTATCGAATCTCATATTGATGAAATTTTACTGTAATATCGGTATGCAGTATAGCATGGAATACTTATGTGAGTACGTGGTGGTTTGGCATACCAATAGCATATCGGTATGGTACTGCACGTGGTGTATTGGATGGTTCTGTCCAATACGAAATTTCATTATCTTACATAATTAACCATAAATTTTTTGTATCAACAATGAATCATTTAAAAAAATAATAAATATTATAAAATTATGTATTTTATAGTCATGCATGTATAAATCATAAATATTTTATAAATATGATTATAAATAAATATATAAATTATTTTTTGTCATATATTTATATTATAATTTAAAATATTGCTCATAGATATTCGTATTATAGTCACTTTATATTTGTGATAGGGTTTGCATTTATAATCGATAGAGTTTATATTCTGTATTGTCAATTTTATACCTGCTTGCAAGATTGTGTTTCATATAGATGCTAGCTTGGATGTTGATCTTCCCTAATTCTAGAGGGTTCATAGCATTCTGCAAGCCTTAAAAATATTTTTATCTTTTTTTAAAATATATATATTAGTAGATGGAAAAATACTAAATGGCATGAAAAGATTCATGCTTCGCAAACCTGCCTTTTTCATTAAAAACATTTATGAAACAATTATTCTTAATAAAACATAATTTTTATATCATATATAGTGATCCTTATGATTTTATTAATAATAATTCATAAAAAAATGATAATTTAAATATTAACAAGAAATATAAGATCTCAATGCAGTACAAAAATTACCAAGGAGTAAGAATGTAAGATCTACCTACCTTATTTGCTTTAGACCGTTATCTTGTATGTGATTGGGATCATAAGAGGTTGGATGGATAAGGTTGGAAAGATGGATGGTCTTTATTTATTATTTAATTTAAAAAATTATAAAAATGATGGATGAAAAAGGAGGGATTGTCTATTCATCCTAGTTCATCAATTTGCATCCTTTCAAATTGGAAGGATACAAAGAAAGATGGATGGTCATTGATGGATAGATTTTTGAATTGATAAAATTATTCTTCATTAATTTTTTAATAAAAATATAATATTTTTTCATATTTTCATTCATATTATTTATATATATTTTTATATATACTATTAATCATATACTATTAAATTTTATTATAAATTATTTTAATTTTAATACATAATTTTGATAATTATAATTAAAATAATTAGAATTATCTTCTATTTCTCTATTTTTATTTACTATTTTTAATTAATTATTTGTATAATATTAATTAACTATTTTAATTAAATTATTAATTAATTATCTATTTATATAATTAATTAATTAATATTTAATTTATAAATTTTTTATTAAATTAAATTAAATATTTATATAATTTTTTATATAATTATAGATTGTAATGATATAAATTTATATATTACTTATTGTTTATATAAATAAATATTATAAATTGATAATAGTAATATTTTTATCAAAACGTAGTCTAGTAAAAATGTTATATAAATGTCATCCATGCTTTCTTTCATTCCTCCTACACCAAATAGAAGAAAAAAATATTTCTATCAATCTTCTCATGTTTCATCAAATATATGAAAGGATGGATGAAAGATCTATCTATCCTCTCTCTCCACTCATCCTTCTTCCATCCATCTTTTGCATCAAACAGAATATTAAAGTTCACTAAATGAATCTACTAGTCCTATTTTAAATTATTAAAAATATAATTAATTTTTATTTGATAAATTTAATAAAATTAAATAATAAGAAAAGAAATTATTGATCGGATGATTGGTTCGACAGACTGTTGAGGCACTAGGATAGTTTAAGATCTTTTTCTGGTCAACTCGAATATATAGAACAGGAAGATAGGACATTGAATTGGGATACCTAAGTCGGCTTAGATAGAAAGAAGAGAGAAATATGAGAGATAAAACAAGCAAGAGCATCTTCGGCCCTAGTTGGCAAAATTTTTAGAATACCAGAAAGCATTTTTTGACTCCAAAAATATTTTTCGATGGTATAATAGTGTTTAGTAAAATATTAGAAAGTTGTTTCGATTTTGTATAAAGCTAAAAAGATTTATTTGGAAAATACTCTATTTTGAAGTTTTTCTCTAAAAGTGCTTTCTAACTAACATTGAAAAATTATTTTGATGTAAATAAATTTTTTTAATGATCAAAATACCCACAAAAAAATCTTATAATTACATCTTATATCATATCATATTATATTATTATCTTATAAATATAATATAATAATAAATTAATCTTATTATATATTATAAATATATAATATAATCTATTATATTACAATCTATTGTTACAATCCATTATTACAACCCATTATATTCGTTATGACTAATCAAATAGGAAAAAAAAAAAGAGGCGAAAGTCGAGCGATGGTCCCATGGACCATTGCGATTTCCTTCTCCCCTCCTGGCTATTTTTGATTAGGCAAAGAAGGAATGCTCGATTACGATGAAGATGGAGAAGAGAGGGAAGGAAAATCGAGTGACGACCCCATGGACCACTGCATGATTTTCTCCTCCCAACCCACCGCCCTGCGAGCAATTTTTGGTTGTGGAACAATTTGCTACCATCATGATGGGAAGGAGATTCTCCACTTCTTTGCTCAGGTTCGCTATGCTCTACTTTTGGCTGTTAGATTTGTGGTTGCCTTGCTCATCGAAGCTAAGATAAGGTCTCTTATTTCCTCCCTTATTCTACCACTTCTCAATTAACTCCACATGTAATGGTCGGAATTCGGCAATGGATCATCAAGAAAAAAGCCACGAAACCTTTCAAATGCCCTTTTCTTTTCTTCATCCTTTGACATCTCTTTTGGTGGTCATTTTCTCATTGTCGAGCTTCCATGACCAACACCCTCATCGGATGCGACCACCACTAAGCCATCACACCCTTCCCCCCTCCCCTATTTCTTGAAGGGGCATTCTCATGCCCCTATTTCATCAATAGAAAAGAAAAAAAAAAGAAAGAGAAAATAAAAATGATAAAAAAAGAGGGAGAAAAAAATCTCATTCACTAGTTGATCTTTCCCTCCTTGTTTAAGAATCTTATTCTTCTTTGTGTATCCACTAGGTGGATCTGATTGAGGATCCTGAGCATCTTATTCTTCTGTATATCCACCGAGTGGATCCGATTGAGGATCCTAGACCAGCATCCAGGTGGATCTGATTGGGGATCCTGGACTAGTGCTATGGAGACTGCTTAGATCGGTCTTTGCCTTCTCTTTTTTCTGATTTGGATATCAAACCAAATCAAATCTATTTTGGATCCCCTAGAACTTTTTATTTCATAATTAGATTTTTATATAGTGCATACAAATTAATTTATCTTTAAAAATGATTTTAGATAGATACAGCTGATTTGCTTACTTAACCTAGTGATATTCGGACAAATCGAGGCAAGTGTTCTTAACATGAAGTTTATTGATTTTGCAATTACTAGTCAATTTTGATAAAAAGAAGAAGCATATATTTAAATTTTATTGGCATTATTGGTTTGTATTTTCTAGAAAATTTGTGATCAAGCATATGAATGTCAAATAATTTATGTTTTTATAGAATTATCTCAGGGATACTCATGTGTGAATAACTCATAAATTGCAAAAGGTATATTTTGCTATGAAAGGGATATATATGAGATCCAATTATAAAATATGAATTTTGTGAAAATAGTTGAATTGCTCTAAATAAATTTATGTTAGCCTTATTTATAAAGATTATTTATGAATTACAAAATCTATAAATTTATTTAATATTTTATTTATGTATGACTTAAGAAATTATGTTTTAAGAAATTTAACTTCAAGAAATGTGATTTAACAAATAAGATCACTAGCTCTCGAATAGCTATGATCACCCTTATTAGGGTTAATTGATATCTTGGAGCTAGCATCTAACAAAAATGATCCTCTACCAGTGGGTTAATATTGGTAATGAAAATGAGCCATGAAATCTTGTCAATCATGAAAATAGCCCTATCATAGGTTATAGTAATCATATCATGAGAAATCTGTGAGCATTATTAAAAAGATGATATGTCAAATGACAAGTGTTTGATGACTATGATTGTTTTTATATTGCTCTTTGAATTCATTTTCGACCTGCATGATCGATGCATACATGATTGGATTGTTATAGTATAGTTTGTCATCTTATTCTGACTAAGCAATGCTTTATTTTATAGTAAAAGTTATCTTCTAAATGATGCATCAAATAATGTAAAATTTATGTATGATCTAGTAAGATCGTGTATAGTTACTTACTGAGCTTTGTAGCTCATCTCCCTCTTTATTTTTTTTCTAATGAATGAGACAACTAGGAGTGGGAAGAGATATGTTAAGCAAGTTCAAGATAATAAGTTATAAAATAAATAGCATGTTAATAAATAGTTTATGACTATGAAATAATGAGATTCTAGCTTGGAAGATTTATTTTAGATGCTCTGTACCTACACCTATTTGCTTAATAAATGGAAATAAATTTTGTATCATGCTCATTATTATATAATCTCTCATACAAATTATCTTTTGGGCTTTATGTTATTGTGGATGACACCCCATGGTAGCACGTGTTAGAAAAAGTGCAGAATTTCATGCATGAATTTCAAAATAATTTTGAAATATAACGCAGCAAATATGTAAATTAAATAATTTAATATACAAATGCATGTAATCAGATTACTAAATCCTACAATTAGGACCTACAACATGTCATATTACATTTATAAATCAAAAAATAAAAGCTTTGGTATTGATCAAATCAATATCCTAGATCTAAAATAGTTTTAGATCTAAAACCTAGATCACATCTAGATAAGAGAAGAGATCAGATCTCTTACCTTAGTGTGGGTCGAGAACTCTGCGGTTGATTTTTTTTGTTGTCTTTGGAGCTGCACACGTATCCGACCTCTACAGGTAATCCACACGAGGCTGCAATAAAATCGGAGGTTCGTTGAACGAAGATCCGCTCGAAGTGCTAGCTTCTTGCAGATCCCTCCGGATGGTTAATCTAAAAATATTCTTCGATCTCTTAGATATTTTAATGTTAAAAAATATGTCTCAAAAGTCAATCATCAAGCTGTTGACGATTGAGCAACCAAGTATGGTAATTGATTTGTTAATAAATAAAATATATTTGGTATTTTCATCATAAGCTTTCATCTTCTAATGAACTCCGTTGTTATGATAAAGTCCTTAGGACTTTTAGATTGATAAAGAGAGGATTTATCGATTAGTCTTAAAACTGTTTACGACCAAATGATAGGTGTTAATAAGGACGATAGCTTCTATAGAGCATAGTCGCTGTAGGCCATATGGGTTGGTTGTCCTCTTAACCAAGGAGTGTGGAGACACTGGTATAGCATACAGGTGAGATGTAAGGGTATATCATCATTGAACGTGACCAACTCCAAAGCATTCTGCTGTCGAGAATGTCTCTAATGGGATATAGGTATAAGTATCCTTAGACCTGAGATCACCTCAGTGACTTGCAAGCAACTCACTGTGCTTTGGTACTGGATTAGTTAATTTTAATTCAGTGATGGAAGCTTTCTGGGCATAGTCAAGTACTTACGATGTCAGAGTGTGATCGAGATGGGATTGACCACTCTAAGAGTTGGAGAAAAATAAGTCACTGTATTTCAATTTAGCAAAACCTTGGCTAGGGTAATCCATCAGATGGATTTGATATTTTAAAATACAATGTGGACAACCTGATCAGAGTTGACAGTTGAACTCTGAGGTGTCCTATGATCATTTTGATCAAGGAGATGAACTATATGAAAACTATATCCGCATGGGTTCTAAGGATGTTGTTCTACACATTCGACCTATCCGGTCGTCGGGTACTATTGCTAGATGGTCACTTCGATTGGTACAGAAATTTATTTCTGTGCTAGCGACTTAGATTCGAACCTATGAGGTCACATACATTAGAGTTCATGATTCGATCGGATGGTTGATCAATGATTAATAATCGTTTTAGGGTTAAATGATCAATACGATTAATATTTAAACTAGTGCAAATGTTGCAGGAGGATCGATTAGCAATTCGATTGCTAATTGATTTTATTTGATTAAGCCAATGAGTTAAGATTAAGTCTAATTGAATATGATTTAATTAGATTTAGTTTGAGCTTGATTGGATCTAGTCCAATTGGTTTATTGGATAAGCTAAGTGCAAGAAAAAAACTAGTCCTAGTTCAATTAGGACTTGGATCAACCTAATTTCTAATTTGATTAAAAAATTAAATTAAATTTAAATCTAATTTAATCTGATTAAATTAGATTCTTAATTGGGTTAAGACTTATTTTAATTGGGTTGATCTAATTTTGGTTTGATTTGGTTTGAGAAACCAAATTAAAACAAGTCATAAGATAGAATCCTAGTAAGACTAGGATTCCACCTTGCACCACATAAGCCCCCCCACGCCCTCTCTCTTATTCTATGCCAATCTCCTCTTATTTTGTGCGACAAAAGCCATCTCTCAGGTCTTTCCCACATCCAAAAGGTTTTCTCTCTTCTTTCATACATAGAAAGTGATTGTGGATTAAATCAAAGTAGAAATAAGTTTGGATTTCAAATTCTATGAGATAGAGTTTTAGAAATCCAAAATTCTTTCTTTTTACACTGAATTTATCCAGATTTTTTTTAAGATTTTCATGACTTTTAGGGCACACATTGTGCACCCTTTGCTGGTGGTCCAAGCACAAAAATAAGGAGGAGGTGCCCAAGAATTGGGCACCCCTTATCTTGCCATGTTTGGATAAGCCTTGACTAGGTATTTGACCTAGACAAGGACTCTATCATATCTCTCTCTATAAAATGAGTTTCTTCATAAAATTTTTGAAGAAGATAGAGATTTGAGAGATCTTTGGGACATCCAAAAATTGGAGAGAAAGATATTTGGGTCGTGGAGATATAATAGACACAAGATAGGATGTCTAGGAGAGAGAAAAGAGAAGAAGAAGAGGGTCTTCTTCTAGGGTTGTTAGTTTCATCTTTTCCTTCCTCCATCTTGAGTTTTCTGAGAGCGTCTCAGATTTAAAACTCCTCCTCCTACTTCTCATTTTCGAAAGAGCTCAAATTAAGAAGAAGGAGGCACCTGATAAACCATCGAAGAAGGATTAGCGCAGTACTAGCATACTGTGCTGATTTTCTGAAGTAGGACTTCTGGTCGAGATTCGTGGGCTCGTGTGGACAACTCCTAAAGATGGATGCATATGCAGTTTGCAACATCATCCTCAAGTCCGGATCAGCGAGGTTAGAATGTCTAACTTGCAAGGTAATAGATCTGATATATTGTTTAATACATACATTAGATGTAGTATAGAAACATGTTGATATAATCAACATATAGTTCATGCTCTATATATTTTAATTTTTGATTTAATGCTATTAATAATCATGTAATAGAATCTTAGATCTAGATATTCTCTAATTTTAAAAAATAAATTTTGATTTATTTTAGTCTTCCACTGTCTGATCTTGAAAAGGTTTCAAAATCTAACCCTGAAAACCTAGATCCGGTTCCTACAATTGGTATCAGAGCCTAGGTTGTTTATTACATGATTATTTATACATGCTTAGATTATCTCTTAGATTAGATTTAATTTATAATCTAATTATTAAATTTAAAATTAAAATTTTAGATCAATCATGAACTGCAAGGTTGTCCTGCTGTAAGGTTTATCCTTACAGTGCAAAGGTTGTCCTAGTTCGTGTAGATCTATCTTTAATCATAAATTTGTTAGATATGATCTAGATTAAATTTATGATTTATTAGATTTAAAAGATATTTAAATCTAAAATAAAATCTCTTTGTTAATAATTTTTGTACAAAAAATTATTTAAAATTAAAATTATTTCAATTACATGAACCTGTTTAGATTAGATTTAAAGTAGTTTCATGTTTATTTCACTTATATCTTGATTATGAATCAAACATGCAATATGGTTGGTAGAACCATATTGTAAAATTATTTTATAAATATAAAAATTATTTTCAAAAAGTCAAATCCAACCCTCAGCCCAAAATTTAATTAAGAATTAAGAAGTTGTTTGATTAGGTTCTAGGATTGTGAATTGAAGAATCTAAACACAAACCATAACACATTGGGTTAATGGGCTAGTGGAAATTAGATCCATTAATTGGGTTAGACCTATGGTTAGATTAAAGATGGACTTAATTAGAGAATTGACTAAATCTAATCAATTGTTGTCTTAGATTAGGTCAAAGATTATCTAAATCAATTACAATAGTTGTAGTTGGTCAAGTCCATGTCTTTAACGAGAACCTAATGGACTTGATTCTTGACTAAGCGGTCTAGCATGAACTGTTAGGTTGATCTAATCGAAACTAATTAAATCAGTTGGTGTCTAAGATAAATCAGATCAGTAGTTTTTAATTGGGAGCCCGCATACCTGGCCATTTTTGATGATGTCTAAGGCAAGCTTTGGCTGACCCTCCTACTGATAGAACTTACCTGACCTCTTAGTGAAATTATGTTTTGATCGGATCACTTGACTATTCGAGCTGACCCATGTCAGTCAGGTAAATCAATGTGACTGATTTAGGTGCTCCTAGACCAGCCCTTTTAATGGTCTCCCTTAAGCTGACTTGGTGAAGCCAGTGGGAGGATCATGATAAGCTGGTTCATCTGATCTCATCCTCTAAATCATTTAAATCTTCTAAAATTTGTAGGTCCTTAAAATGATAAAATTATGGAGATAACTGAGTCATAGCCTCCCATTAAGGTATTTGATAATGAGTCCATTAACTCAATAATTATTGCAGACCCAAAGGCCTGGTGCTTGTTGACTAATGGAATTACCACTCATCATATGACGACTTGGAAGTGTCTCTCTAATGATGGTTAGGTGAGCCAACCAAAGTTGGGCTTAATCATTCATTGGTTAGATGCACCAAGTATGGTCATGTTAATGGTTGGACCTAACCGGATCCTTACAGTGGAGGCCAAAGCCTACTGATTAGGTTTCTGGGGCAAAATTAAAATTACTAAAAACTGTTTAGAGAAATAATTGGTTATGAACCTACCCTTAGATGTACATGGGTTGGCCAACCAAAGTTGGGCTTGTGTGCAGTCTAAGTGGATTCTAGTACCCACTAAGGAATTAGGATAATTTTTCAAATTGGAGGTAGAGACTACCAATTCGAATAAAATAGTGGAAGAAACCTTTTGATTAAAGTCTAATTCTTTAGGTTTAATGAATCAATTACTAATTAGATTATGATTTTTTTTGTGCAGATATGGCCACTTCTCTATCACTCTGATCATTGTTGGATAATGATAAGTGGGTGGGACCCAACTTCGGTAGCTGGTACCGAAAGTTGAAGATAGTTTTGGAGCATGAACAGATCTTATATGTGATAATGGATCCTGCACCTAAGGAGCCAACTATCAATGCACGTGGAACAGTCAGAGATATTTACCAGAAGTGGCTCAGTGATCGAACCACGGTGCGCTATATCATGCTGGCTGCCATGAGCGACGAGTTCGATCACATATTCGAGATGGCTCAATCAAAGGATATGCTTCAAGTGTTGGAGGATACCTTTGGCACACCCGATGACGTGGAGAGGTACAAGATTAGTTGTGCCATCTTCAATGCCAAAATACAGATGGTGCCTCTGTCACTGATCATGTATTGTACATGATCGAACTGATGGAACGATTGAGCAAGCTCGACTTTTTCTTGCATGAGCAGCTTAGGAAAGATGCAATACTGAACTCGCTGCCCAAGTCTTATCTCCCATTCCTCACTCATTATAGAATGACAAAGCCTGAAGTAAACTACCACGGGTTATTGGGGTTGCTTCAGAACTTTGAAAAGGATCACCAACTCCACAAGGAGTCGATGAACTTAGTGGGAGGTTCATCTTCTGGTTCTCGATCCTTTGAGAAAGGAAGAAGAACAAGAAGAAAAAAGTGAAGAAGGTGCAAGTTCAGGCTGGGACATCAGTGTAGGGCCAGACCAGAAAGATCAAGCCCGATAAGAGTCTATTCTACTGTCAAGCACCCTAGATTAGATAGTGTGTCAGATATCTACTTATGGCACTGTAGGCTAGGTCATATAAACAAGAACAGAATAAACAGGTTGACTCAAGAGGAAATCCTCGAAGTCAGTGATTGTGAATCACTTCCAACCTGTGAGTCCTGTCTTCTTAGTAAAATGACCAAGTCACCTTTTATTGAAAAAGGTGAGAGATCTATTGAGCTCTTAGGCCTAGTACATACTAATGTATGCAGGCCCATGAGCACAAGTGCTAGAGGTGGATATTTCTACTTCATAACTTTCACGGATGATCTATCCAGATATGGATATGTCTATCTGATGAAACATAAGTCAGATTCATTTAAAATGTTCAAACAATTCTGAAGTGAAGTAGAAAAACAAACTGAGAAGAGTATTAAAACTCTTCGATCTGATCGAGGAGGAGAATATCTTTCTAGTGAGTTTCTCACATATCTAGAAGAGAATAGGATTCTCTCCCAATGGACTCCTCCAGGAACACCACAGCATAATGGTGTGTCTGAAAGGAGAAATTGGACTCTGTTAGATATGGTCCGATCCATGATGGGTTTTTTCAGCTTGTCGATATTCTTCTGGGGATATGTACTCGAATCGGTCTGTTATCTGTTAAATAGGTTTCCAAGTAAGTTTGCAATTAAGACTCCATATGAGATATGGACAGGGCATAAGCCAGCACTTTCACACCTTAGGGTCTGGAGGTGTCCGCCTATGTCAAATGATTAGTCACAGACAAACTTGG